>NC_072389.2:41792621-41810121 GCF_028885625.2 Pongo pygmaeus
GATAATACCTACTAAAATATCATTCAGTAGTACATGTTGGATTTTTATTTTTTTATATTTTGTCAGGGATTTTTTCCCTTTGATTTTCTTTGAATCTGCAGTTATCAGTGACTGGTGGCCCAGTTACCTTGTGAAGGTTTCATTTGAATGAATTAAGTACTTCCCCTAAAAATTCAATATCATTTCAATAGATGTAGCCTCCAAAGTAACCTGCAGTGATGCTTCATGAGCAAATCACATGATGTCAGAATGGTATGGTTTCGATTTAATCAAGAAAGAGATTAAAGTGGATGTGTGTTATTTTCAACTTCGCCGCAGCACCGCCATTTGTCAAAGTCAACCTTCTGATTGCTTTGGACCTACTGCTATCCAGGTCTTGTCAAAATAGTAGTCAGCATAGTCTGAAGCAGGTAGACTGGCCTATATAGAGCAGTATCAAACACAGTAAAACAGAATTCATTGACTTGTGAGTTATGAAGTTAATAGGTTGATCATAAATTTTGTAGCCATTAATTTATCTTTATAACACTGGCACATCTTCAGTACATTTTTCTTTTTATTTTGTACCGTTTTATACAGCAGAGTTAAATAGTACTGAATATAATTTTGATGTATACTGTATATCAGAATCCTATAATTCCAATGCTAGGATTAAATGTCTTGCATGAATACACTGGAGAAGGACATGAGCATATTTAGAAACATATCAAGAAAAGGGTATTTCAAGAATGTGGCTTCTTGGAAAGGAGGCAAATGTAAATATTGTATGCTTGAATTACACTATGATTATGTACAATCAAATAACACTATTTTGAAGCTTTTTCTTTTATAATTGGTTGGGTTAATGGTTGTTTTACTGTGAGTTGTTACAGAGTCAGGTTGTTTTTTTTTTTTTCCTGAGTAAAATCATGACAGATATTTGATGTTATTTTTAATCATCATACTAGGCTATTGTGAAGGCACCTTTTTAACTCCATGTTTGCCAGTAGGCTGACTGCCAGTCAGAAACGCTGTATTAAAATATTTCTCTGGACAGAAAATGGTTTCAAAAATCTTTTATGACTATGTGACAAACCGTAATTGAGGGTTTATCATTTCAAAAAGTGACAGAAAATGTTAAAATTAATGCCAGGTTGTAGAAGTCAATTAATCTGCTGATGGTGCTAGGTTATCTTCCTTTCTTTTCTTTGTCTTTTTCATTCCCTCTTTTTCATTCCTTTTCTTTCTTTTTTTTTTTTTTTCTTAAAGAGCTTTAAGTTACTGTGGCTTATATTCTGACACTTTCTTCCCCTTCAGAGCATGGGCCTGGCTGGCCTTTGGCAATGAAATTCAATGCACATGGCTGCGCAGTCAAATCATCAAATTTCCCTGTGTGTATATTAGAGTTTTGTAATGTGTTTCCATTATGGAACAATGTGGGGATAATTGTCTTTGGTAGCAATTAGCTAACAGGTTTGTTCAGTGCTATTGGCAGAGGCATCCATCACCCCCTTCCCTGACCACACTTTTTGTCTAGTGTGGACTATGGAGATCAATAGAATTCTATATAGGGGAAATCACCTCAGCTTTAATGAGCTGCAAGTCTCAGTCTTGGCTTGTATTTTTAATTTTTTCCTCTTAAAACTAGAAATCAGGCAAAAAAAACCCTATTCTTTTGGGAGTGGATTGTACTGTGTATTTACTATTACTTTCATTAGATCAATGCTCAGTTTTAAATTGTTTTTACTTCTGTGAAAAGGTATAGCTAATAGCGTGGGACATATAAGCCATGTAATTTTGATAACGTATACTTTAGGACTATCCACTTTAAGGAGTATTGTTGAGTTTCTCACGTGATAATTTTTAGGATATGGTATATACATTCTGTCTAGTGTCTCAGTAGTTAAAGAGAAACCTGAGTGGCTCTTGTGATGACAAACAATTTTGTTGTACACATTTTGTTATTGCTCCTGATTAAATAATGTTCTATAGCCTTTTAGACTACTTTTGTGTTGTACTGTTGCTTAGCCTCACAACAAAACTAGTGTACTGATAGGATAGATATTTTGAGTTGAGCTCTACAGGGACTGAGTATAAGTGCCTTGGCCATCATCCTATGATTATTACTACATAAAGCTGGTCCTAGAACCCAGATTCCAAGTTTCATCTGTTCAATTGAATTATTTTTCTTCCTCCCAAATTAGACAGGAGGAAGTTTATCCATGTTGTGCCATTTTCTCTTCCTCATGAAATCTGAAGTCAGGCTGTTCTGGGAGAGAGTAGTTAGCATCTCTGGTTTTCTGTGGCCTCGAAATCACCCAGGGAGGTGGGTGGAGCATATGAGGCCAGTGTACAGGTGAGTTGTAAATGGAGTGGTAGCAAAGGGTGTGAAGTAGATGGCCGAGCTGGTGCTCACACTCAAGGCTTCCAGCTCCTTGTCAACAACTCTTTTTATTGCATTACACTGAATAAAGTAGCAGTTAGAATAATTGTTGGGGAAATGCTTTTAGACTAGCGTTGCAGGTTTTCCTGTCACATCACAGACCTGGGTAAAAGCAGGAGATAAAGAGCTCTTCACTCATCATGCCATCAATCCAAGTGATTGAACCCTACCCCACTCAGTAGCCTTTCTTCCTAGCAGAGGTTATTACCAACAACATTATGATTAATAATAAGTAATAGGGAGACTCTGTTTGGATATGTTTTTTTTTTAAAGTGAGTTGTTATATTTTTAACAAATCATTTAAGTATCAAAGTATCAAAATACATATTTTTCTGTTTTATACCATGTTTTCTAATTGCACTGAGAGTATAACTGGAAAGTGCTGACCAGTTATGGACTGAGTTGCTTAAGGAAGGCTAAATTTTAATCCCATGTTTTATAATCCACCCCTGGGATCACCTTTCCATCTTAACTTTTACAAGAATGCTAGTGATTTTACCTGTTTTTTTGTTATTGTTCAATGCTCCCTGATTTTAGCACAGGTCCTGCTCCCTATTAACTTTCAAATGTTAAATGTGTGAGTGAGTGATGAGTAAATGAGTAAGTTTCACACTAATAATGGTGACTTTCTACTAGGAGCATTATAGAAAAACTCTGTTAATGAAAACTCTAAGTATAGAAAACTGTTAATGAAAATTTTATGAGTAGTTATGATAATGGAAATATCCTTAAACAGGATAAAATTGTCTAACTAAATGTTCAGTCCTTTTATGAAAATCAATCCTCTATAACTTATAAGGTGAACACTATTATTAATAGGGAGGTTGACATTACAATAAAATTGTAAATCGACCATGTTTACTGCTCCTAAGTCTGAATATAAGGCAGATTAAAATTTCTGAAGAACCATTGAGAAAATACCTCAATCCTCATTATAAACTGATGTTTTTGCTTATGTCCTGGAGATTTTATACAGCTTGCCTTTGCTTTCTTTCATATTGCTGTATAATCTTTCTGGCTTTGGGATAGACCAAGGTTAATAGTCACATCATTTGAAACTGAGCCATACAGTTGAATGTAATTTGCCGTAAAGATGAATGTTTTGTAGAGTTCCTCTTTATTTTCTTAAGGGGGTGTCCTTTTCAACATAATGTGTATAATCCCTGCCTCCACACACACACCAGAATGGGATTATGATTTCCCTGATGGGATTACTAAATTTTGTTCTTACTTTTTGAATGAGCTTAATTTTAGTTTTCAAACAAACTGGTTTATACCTTTTGCCAGTATGCTAGGCCATCAAAAGATGGTATAATCATCTTCAAAACCTGAGTTTAATAGAAGAAAGTATGAGAAAGCATCCAGTAGGTGTCTAGATCTGATTAGACTTTGAGTGGTCCCTTTCTAACAATAAGTGGATATTAATTCCTTTGGAATTCATATTCTTCATTCCTCTGCAGATTGTCGAGAGCTGTTTGAATCCTAGCTATATTCCAGGCACTATGTTAGGTGCTGCAGTGGATGGAAGAAAGGATAAAACTCATCAAAGAACTCATAGTTTAGTGGAATGTGTCATGTGTGTACCTAACACAAATTGAGTATCCCTTATCTGAAATGTCTGGGACCAGAAGTGTTTCAGATTTTAGATTTTTTTTTTTGGATTTGAAATATTTTCATTATACTTACTGGAGGAGCATCAAAAATCCAAAATCCAAAATGCTCCAATGAGCATTTCCTTTGAAATGTTCAAAACATTTATGGAGCATTTCAGATTTCAGATTTTCAGATTTGGGATGCCCACCTTATGATCCTGTCCGTGCCTTTAGAGGTAAAAACATCTCTTTGAAAGGAGTCAAAGAAGAGATGTGTTCTAGTTTGTAGAATTAGAGGAAGCCTCATGGATTGAGGCTTCAAGAGAAGATAATTTAAGACAGAGAACTCTATGAAAAAAGGAAAGTTTGTATGTACAATCTTAGTGGGAATTAAAGTTGGACAAATTCAGTTGGGGTTATATGATAGAAGATATTGAAATCCAGACCTAGGTATTTATATTTAAATTAACAGGGAATGGGAAGCCACTGTTGGTTCTGAATAGCAGAGTGACATGATGAGAGCTTTTATTTAGTTTTTTATGGCAGTGCTTTTCAACAAGACAGATACGGAAGATATCTGATAAGGTGTGGCTGTGTCTCCACCAAATCTCATCTTGAATTGTAGTTCCCCATAATCCCCACGTGTTGTGGAAGGGACCTGGTAGGAGGTAATTGAATCATGGGGGGCAGTTACCCCCATGCTTTTGTTCTTGTAATAGTGAGTGAGTTCTCACAAGATCTGATGGTTTTATACGGGCTCTTCCCTCTTTGCTTGGCACTTCTCCTTCCTGCCGCCATGTGAAGAAGGATGTGTTTGCTTCCCCTTCCACCATCATTGTGCTGAACTGTGAGATAACCAGGATTTGTGTAATTCCTAGCACTTTCCTGTAACTCCACCACCTCTCTTCCACTCAAGAAAGCAAATTGGAATAAAACCGAAGGAGAGTACTATTACACAAATAACTAAATCAACTCTCATTTATTTAAAAGTACTTTTAAATAGATTTGGTATTAGTTATAAATAACTTGCAGCTCACTTTGTAACAGATCATGACACAGAACCATGTGTTGTTGACCACAGTTAAGAACCAAGGTTGAAGATGATCCAGGAACACTGTAAAATGTATTGAAGTAAGGTAATTCTGCGTGTAGTGAGAAAGACCGACTAATAAGCTATTGCATTATCTTTAGCAAACTTTAGGTCTGAACTAGGGTTTACAATGAAAGTAATAAAGGAAATAAAGTCTGTAGACATGGCAATTTACTGGATACTGGTAGTGAGGAAGTAAAAGGAACCCAGGATGCATCTGAGATTTAAAAGTTGGGTATCTCATGCTAAGAGGAATAAGAGTTGCTTTGAATGAGAGAAGGAAAAAAATGGAATTCACTTCAGGCTGTGAAATTCAGGTTCCAGACCATAGTTTATAGAAGAGTTTTATAAATGTGGAAATGTGGGCTTCTTTCTCAGAGCCCCATATTTAGATTTGTGAATCAGGTATAAACGGAATGGTTTTTCCAAGCAATTTCAAATAGGAGGAAGCACTTCGCATTCTACTTGTGAACCCTCATTTGATTCTTAATTATTCAAGTGTTTATTTAATCCACAAAATTATTAATGATTAAATTTTCATTTGCATGATACCTACATATTTCAAGAATTAATACCTTATTGAGAAGTGAATACATTGAGCTTCTCTAGCTCATTTTAGAGGGTAATGCTTCCAACTGTTCGCAAGCCTCCTGTTTATTGATCACACTTTTTTTTTTTTTTTTTTTGAGACAGAGTCTCGCTCTGTTGCTCAGGCTGGAGTGCAGTGGCACGTTCTCGGCTCACTGCAAGCTCTGCCTCCCGGGTTCACGCCACTCTCCTGCCTCAGCCTCCCGAGTAGCTGGGATTACCGGCGCCCACCACCATGGCCGGCTAATTTTTTGTATTTTTAATAGAGACGGGGTTTCACCATGTTAGCCAGGATGGTCTCGATCTCCTGACTTCGTGATCCGCCCGCCTCAGCCTCCCAAAGTGCTGAGATTACAGGCCTGAGCCACCGCGCCCAGCCTGATTACACATTTATTAAGAGGGAAATATTGTTTCCTTATGCACTGCATGAGGGTGCTTTTTATATTCTTGTAAAATATTAAAACATAAAGAAAGTCTTAGTTAACAAACTTTTAAAGCTTCTGCATGGTGCTATGTTTTCAATTTCTTGAAAGCTCCATTGTATCATATTTTATCCTTTGAAATGTGTTGATCTAGACAATTCAGATGAAATTCTAGGAGTAGGAATGAACTTATTTTGGAATCTATGCTTTTATTGATAAAAAGTTGTATCTTTGGTTAGGCATTTTCTTGTATCTGTTTGTAGACTTGCTTTTTACTACTGGTGAAATGAGAAAATAACTTATTTTCACTAGTTTGGAGAAGACATATAAGAGTACATGCATTGTGTGATAAATATTAATGATAATAATTGTATTGAAAGATTTTGTCATTCAAGAAGCTCCGTGTTGGAAATTAGATTTCAACTATGCTTTATAGTGTAAAGTGTAGTCTGTAACCCATGATTGTGGGTACAGCAGAGGATGGTTTCTTGAAATTCAAAAATAATCTACCTTGGCTGTTAATGTTGATATTTTACTGAGCTTATAAATCCTGCTTACTATAGAAAACCTTTACTGGTTAATGTTCTTCCCCTTTTATTTTTCTCAACTCGTGAAGAAAATTTAAATATACGAAAAGCAACCTGATCAGTGAACAGGTTGTTAGGATAGAGAAAGAGGATGGTGAAAGAGTAGTTGAGGAAGGTCCAAAGAGATTGCAGGGTTTATCCAGAACCTGAAGAGACACACAGAATCAAGGATTGATGACCTATGTTGTTTCATTTGGACAGAAATGGTCTTTCCCACCACCACTGGAGCTTTTGTCTTAAGAAGACTATGGAAGTCAAAAATGGTTCATAATGTATAGTGCTTATGTATGCTAAATTTTCTGGTGCAATCCTGATTTCATATAATTTTTTTTTCTGTTTAAAGAAAGTTATTTTTATATTTATAATGCAGTGGAATTTTCTTAGAACTTCAAAACATACTTTCATTTACATATATTGATACATAAGAAAAACCCTCTTTTTAGTTTATATTTCTTATCTTAGGGTTTGTATGGGATATTGACTTGACATTTTTGGTTATTCCAGGATATTTATTGAAGAATCATGCAGATTTGTTTTTCTTCTTTAGAAATACAATAACTTAATGGAAGTACTTTTTGTTTATCTTAAGGGAAGTAGTTACTGTGGATGCCAAATTATATTGTATCTTTGCTCTTTTTAATAAAGGGCTGTTGTTATTTTACTTCTTTTAAAAAATCAGGTAAATTTACTAGGGGATAGAATTTTTGCCTGAGCCTATCAGACACAAAGTCTTTTTTTCTGACAGTTTCATAATTATTGAGTGGAATTGTGGAAGTTATGGAATACAAAAATCAAGTAATTCTCCTCTACTCTCACTGATGAAATGTACTAGACTGAGAATCATCATGGCTGGTATTTTCAGGGGATTTTACAGCTAAGTTGATTTGCCGTTAAACCTAGTCTCTTTGTAGGTGTTCCCTTCTGCAGTCTACTGATCTTTTTCTGTATCCCATCCCTGCTAACACTTACCCCTTCCCCTCACTATACATACACATTTGCCAGAGACTGCAAGATTGTCAGAACAATGTTCTTGGTTATATTGTGCCTATCGTATGGATCTCTGTTTAATTGTGTTATGTTCTCCCATTTGATTTTCATCCTTAGACACCAATTTTGACCTCTGTATTTAGATTTCCTTTTAGCCTAATTCATTCTTCCTGCAAAGTACTTCTGCACTTTCAGTTTTCTTTTTCTCCTGGGTTAGAATGCCCCAAACTTCCCTATTCCTTGAATAGCTCATTTCTTGGTTCCCATTATGTTTCTGCCACCTCCATGCACTGTCTTTGATGAGCTGTCAGTTTTAATGCTTTCTCATGTCCTTATTTGGTTATTAGCTGCTTAAGGCAGTTCAAATAAGCAATGATAATAAAATTTGACACTTACATGCACATATTATATACCAAGTACTTTCTAGGTGCTTTACCTACTTGGATATTTATTCCTCATAACAACTTTATAAGTCAAGTAGTAGTATTATCCCCATCTACAGATGAGGCAACCGAGGTACCCAGAGCTTAAGTGATTTGCTGCAGGTCATGCAGTGAGCAGTGACAATGTGATTCCAGAGCCTGTGCTCCTCACAATTATGTTCAACTACTCCCCTTTGGAAAAAATGTATTTTATAGCACAGTTTTGTCTTCTGAAAGTTAGTTATGTGGCAAATCATTTTCATGAGTCAGAAAGCTTGAAAGTCAATACTGTAGGTAACAAATGTTCTTGCCTGGACAAACTCATCAAATTCCCCAATTTACCCAAAAAGAGCTCTTATTTTTTGTAATCCTCCAACACACTTTTAAGTGCTTGTGTAATTCATTTACTTATGTCACATAGCACTGTCTTTGTAAAAAGGAGCCTTAACATATGAGTGCTTAACCTTTATTTCTTAATCATGAGCTTTTAAATTGTTATTGTGCTGACATAATTAGGTGTAGCACCTAAAACGCTTTGTGTGTACAGCTATAAAAAGAAAGTAATGTGATCTAGGACAGACAGTAAAGCTGTATCTAGGAAGAAATCCTATGGAAGGTTGAAATTCAATGTGGTAACTGCAATTATCTAAAAGGAAGTCTATTACTTTATGATAAAACTGTCAAAATAATGATTGGGTACTCCTACAAATTGTACAGAGAATCAATAAAACCAATATTACGTCACGGTTTGAGAATTTAGGAATTCCACTTTTCTTCTTATTCATGAGAAGATGCTAATATATTTAAGAATGAGATGATACGAAGTTTTTCTTTTGTGCTTCACTTTATAGCTCTTATTTTAGAGTTATTAATACTATTTTGCTTAAGAAGCTTGATGAACAACATTCTTGGAAAATATGAATAGTAATTTTTCATTAGCCAGATAAAAATATGCAGACAATATGAGCTATTTTCTTTGCAAGAACATAAAATACAACACGTAGAGTAGATTGTAGATAATTTCTGCTTCATTCAGGACCTATATCTTGGCCTCTTGGATTATAGTTGATCTGTGATGTCATTGTATACAAGCTAACCTTTGTATTTTAAAGGGGATTACCTAACTTACTCTTGCTAAAACTGATTATTATGTGTAGGTAAATGCTTTGTCTTCTTCACTAAGCCACCTAATCTCCAATTTCTTGTTTTTGTTTTTCAGTCTGAGAAGATGTTTTATATAATCAATACAGGACTAATTTTTCTTGGGCTCAATGTTCCTTGTCTTGGTTCATTGCCTAGATACATCCATAAATATTTGTTGACTTGAGGTGAATATTTTGTTGATGATGTACCTACCATTTCCTTGTGACTCTAGGGTTGAGAGGGTATCAAGGAATTTTGTAGCTAACACGTAAAACATTTCAATAGAACTTTATAGTTGATAAGAAGTTTTGATATATATTTATTGGACACATAAATAGCTCTGACATAGCTAAGGCAAATGTTACGATTGCATTTTATAAATGATAAACTGAATTTTAGGATAAGTGACCAGCTTAGTCATACAGTTAGAAAGGACAAGAGCTGGGACTTGAATTTGGAAAACCCAAGCCTACATGTCCTGCTTACACTTGTTACATGCCTGAATGCACAAATGAACAAACAAAGGCGGGGGGAGGAGCCAAGATGGCCGAATAGGAACAGCTCCGGTCTACAGCTCCCAGCGCGAGCGACGCAGAAGACGGGTGATTTCTGCATTTCCATCTGAGGTACCGTGTTCATCTCACTAGGGAGTGCCAGACAGTGGGCGCAGGTCAGTGGGTGAGCGCACCGTGCGCCAGCCGAAGCAGGGGCGAGGCATTGCCTCACTCGGGAAGCACAAGGGGTCAGGGAGTTCCCCTTCCAGAGGTGACAGACCGCACCTGGAAAATCGGGCCACTCCCACCCGAATACTGTGCTTTTCCGACGGGCTTAGGAAACGGTGCCCCAGGAGAGTATAGCCCGCACCTGGCTCAGAGGGTCCTACGCCCACGGAGTCTCGCTGATTGCTAGCACAGCAGTCTGAGATCAAGCAGCAAGTCGGCAGCGAGGCTGGGGGAGGGGCGCCCGCCATTGCCCAGGCTCGCTTAGGTAAACAAAGCAGCCTGGAAGCTTGAACTGGGTGGAGCCCACCACAGCTCAAGGAGGCCTGCCTGCCTCTGTAGGCTCCACCTCTGGGGGCAGGGCACAGACAAACAAAAAGACAGCAGTAACCTCTGCAGACTTAAATGTCCCTGTGTGACAGCTGTGAGGAGAGCAGTGGTTCTCCCAGCACGCAGCTGGAGATCTGAGAACGGGCTGACTGCCTCCTCAAGTGGGTCCCTGACCCCTGACCCCCGAGCAGCCTAACTGGGAGGCACCCCCCAGCAGGGGCAGACTGACACCTCACACGGCCGGCCAGGTACTCCAACAGACCTGCAGCTGAGGGTTCTGTCTGTTAGAAGGAAAACTAACAGAAAGGACATCCACACCAAAAACCCATCTGTACATCACCATCATCAAAGACCAAAAGTAGATAAAACCACAAAGATGGGGAAAAAACAGAGCAGAAAAACTGGAAACTCTAAAAACCAGAGTACCTCTCCTCCTCCAAAGGAACGCAGTTCCTCACCAGCAACGGAACAAAGCTGGACGGAGAATGACTTTGACGAGCTGAGAGAAGAAGGCTTCAGACGATCAAATTACTCCGAGCTACGGGAGGATATTCAATCCAAAGGCAAAGAAGTTGAAAACTTTGAAAAAAATTTAGAAGAATGTATAACTAGAATAACCAATACAGAGAAGTGCTTAAAGGAGCTGATGGAGCTGAAAACCAAGGCTCGAGAACTACGTGAAGAATGCAGAAGCCTCAGGAGCCGATGCGATCAAATGGAAGAAAGGGTATCAGCCCTGGAAGATGAAATGAATGAAATGAAGCGAGAAGGGAAGTTTAGAGAAAAAAGAATAAAAAGAAACGAGCAAAGCCTCCAAGAAATGTGGGACTATGTGAAAAGACCAAATCTACGTCTGATTGGTGTACCTGAAAGTGATGGGGAGAATGGAAACAAGTTGGAAAACACTCTGCAGGATATTATCCAGGAGAACTTCCCCAATCTAGCAAGGCAGGCCAACATTCAGATTCAGGAAATACAGAGAACGCCACAAAGATACTGTTCGAGAAGAGCAACTCCAAGACACATAATTGTCAGATTCACCAAAGTTGAAATGAAGGAAAAAATGTTAAGGGCAGCCAGAGAGAAAGGACGGGTTACCATCAAAGGGAAGCCCATCAGACTAACAGCGGATCTCTCGGCAGAAACCCTACAAGCCAGAAGAGAGTGGGGGCCAATATTCAACATTCTTAAAGAAAAGAATTTTCAACCCAGAATTTCATATCCTGCCAAACTAAGCTTCATAAGTGAAGGAGAAATAAAATACTTTACAGACAAGCAAATGCTGAGAGATTTTGTCACCACCAGGCCTGCCCTAAAAGAGCTCTTGAAGGAAGCGCTAAACATGGAAAGGCACAACCGGTACCAGCCACTGCAAAATCATACCGAAATGTAAAGACCATTGAGACTAGGAAGAGACTGCATCAACTAACGAGCAAAACATCGAGCTAACATCATAATGACAGGATCAAATTCACACATAACAATATTAACTTTAAATGTAAATGGACTAAATGGTCCAATTAAAAGACACAGACTGGCAAATTGGATAAAGACTCAAGACCCATCAGTGTGCTGTATTCAGGAAACCCATCTCACGTGCAGAGACACACATAGGTTCAAAATAAAAGGATGGAGGAAGATCTACCAAGCAAATGGAAAACAAAAAAAGGCAGGGGTTGCAATCCTAGTCTCTGATAAAACAGACTTTAAACCAACAAAGATCAAAAGAGACAAAGAAGGCCATTACATAATGGTAAAGGGATTAATTCAACAAGAAGAGCTAACTCTCCTAAATATATATGCACCCAATACAGGAGCACCCAGATTCATAAAGCAAGTCCTGAGTGCCCTACAAAGAGACTTAGACTCCCACACATTAATAATGGGAGACTTTAACACCCCACTGTCAACATTAGACAGATCAACGAGACAGAAAGTCAACAAGGATACCCAGGAATTGAACTCAGCTCTGCACCAAGCAGACCTAATAGACATCTACAGAACTCTCCACCCCAAATCAACAGAATATACATTTTTTTCAGCACCACACCACACCTATTCCAAAATTGACCATATCCTTGGAAGTAAAACTCTCCTCAATAAATGTAAAAGAACAGAAATTGTAACAAACTGTCTCTCAGATCACAGTGCAATCAAGCTAGAACTCAGGATTAAGAATCTCACTCAAAACCGCTCAACTACGTGGAAACTGAACAACCTGCTCCTGAATGACTACTGGGTACATAACGAAATGAAGGCAGAAATAAAGATGTTCTTTGAAACCAACGAGAACCAAGACACAACATACCAGAATCTCTGGGATGCATTCAAAGCAGTGTGTAGAGGGAAATTTATAGCACTAAATGCCCACAAGAGAAAGCAGGAAAGATCCAAAATTGACACCCTAACATCACAATTAAAAGAAATAGAAAAGCAAGAGCAAACACATTCAAAAGCTAGCAGAAGGCAAGAAATAACTAAAATCAGAGCAGAACTGAAGGAAATAGAGACACAAAAAACCCTTCAAAAAATAAATGAATCCAGGAGCTGGTTTTTTGAAAGGATCAACAAAATTGATAGAACGCTAGCAAGATTAATAAAGAAAAAAAGAGAGAAGAATCAAATAGATGCAATAAAAAATGATAAAGGGGATATCACCACCAATCCCACAGAAATACAAACTACCATCAGAGAATATTACAAACACCTCTATGCAAATAAACTAGAAAATCTAGAAGAAATGGATAAATTCTCAACACATACACCCTCCCAAGACTAAACCAAGAAGAAGTTCAATTTCTGAATAGACCAATAACAGGAGCTGAAATTATGGCAATAATCAATAGCTTACCAACCAAAAAAAGTCCAGGACCAGATGGGTTCACAGCCGAATTCTACCAGAGGTACAAGGAGGAGCTGGTACCATTCCTTCTGAAACTATTCCAATCAATAGAAAAAGAGGGAATCCTCCCTAACTCATTTTATGAGGCCAGCATCATCCTGATACCAAAGCCTGGCAGAGACACAACAAAAAAAGAGAATTTTAGACCAATATCCTTGATGAACATTGATGCAAAAATCCTCAATAAAATACTGGCAAACAGAATCCAGCAGCACATCAAAAAGCTTATCCACCATGATCAAGTGGGCTTCATCCCTGGGATGCAAGGCTGGTTCAATATACGCAAATCAATAAATGTAATCCAGCATATAAACAGAACCAAAGACAAAAACCACATGATTATCTCAATAGATGCAGAAAAGGCCTTTGACAAAATTCAACAACCCTTCATGCTAAAAACTCTCAATAAATTAGGAATCGATGGGACGTATCTCAAAATAATAAGAGCTATTTATGACAAACCCACAGCCAATATCATACTGAATGGGCAAAAACTGAAAGCATTCCCTTTGAAAACTGGCACAAGACAGGGATGCCCTCTCTCGCCACTTCTATTCAACATAGTGTTGGAAGTTCTGGCCAGGGCAATTAGGCAGGAGAAGGAAATCAAGGGTATTCAATTAGGAAAAGAGGAAGTCAAATTGTCCCTGTTTGCAGATGACATGATAGTATATCTAGAAAACCCCATTGTCTCAGCCCAAAATCTCCTTAAGCTGATAAGCAACTTCAGCAAAGTCTCAGGATACAAAATCAATGTGCAAAAATCACAAGCATTCTTATACATCAATAACAGACAAACAGAGCCAAATCATGAGTGAACTCCCATTCACAATTGCTTCAAAGAGAATAAAATACCTAGGAATCCAACTTACAAGGGATGTGAAAGACCTCTTCAAGGAGAACTACAAACCACTGCTCAAGGAAATAAAAGAGGATACAAACAAATGGAAGAACATTCCATGCTCATGGGTAGGAAGAATCAATATCATGAAAATGGCCATCCTTCCCAAGGTAATTTACAGATTCAATGCCATCCCCATCAAGCTACCAATGACTTTCTTCACAGAATTGGAAAAAACTACTTTAAAGTTCATATGGAACCAAAAAAGAGCCCGCATCGCCAAGTCAATCCTAAGCCAAAAGAACAAAGCTGAAGGCATCACGCTACCTGACTTCAAACTATACTACAAGGCTACAGTCACCAAAACAGCATGGTACTGGTACCAAAACAGAGATATAGATCAATGGAACAGAACAGAGCCGTCAGAAATAATGCCACATATCTACAACCATCTGATCTTTGACAAACCTGAGAAAAACAAGAAATGGGGAAAGGATTCCCTATTTAATAAATGGTGCTGGGAAAACTGGCTAGCCATATGTAGAAAGCTGAAACTGGATCCCTTCCTTACACCTTATACAAAAATCAATTCAAGATGGATTAAAGACTTAAATGTTAGACCTAAAACCATAAAAACCCTAGAAGAAAACCTAGGCAATACCATTCAGGACATAGGCATGGGCAAGGACTTCATGTCTAAAACACCAAAAGCAATGGCAACAAAAGCCAAAATTGACAAATGGGATCTAATTAAACTAAAGAGCTTCTGCACAGCAAAGGAAACTACCATCAGAGTGAACAGGCAACCTACAAAATGGGAGAAAATTTTCGCAACCTACTCATCTGACAAAGGGCTAATATCCAGAATCTACAATGAACTCCAACAAATTTACAAGAAAAAAACAAACAACCCCATCAAAAAGTGGGCGAAGGACATGAACAGACACTTCTCAAAAGAAGACATTTATGCAGCCAAAAGACACATGAAAAAATGCTCACCATCACTGGCCATCAGAGAAATGCAAATCAAAACCACAATGAGATACCATTTCACACCAGTTAGAATGGCGACCATTAAAAAGTCAGGAAACAACAGGTGCTGGAGAGGATGTGGAGAAATAGGAACACTTTTACACTGTTGGTGGGACTGGAAACTAGTTCAACCCTTGTGGAAGTCAGTGTGGCGATTCCTCAGGGATCTAGAACTAGAAATTCCATTCGACCCAGCCATCCCATTACTGGGTATATACCCAAAGGACTATAAATCATGCTGCTATAAAGACACATGCACACGTATGTTTATTGCCGCATTATTCACAATAGCAAAGACTTGGAACCAACCCAAATGTCCAACAATGATAGACTGGATTAAGAAAATGTGGCACATCTACACCATGGAATACTATGCAGCCATAAGAAATGATGAGTTCATGTCCTTTGTAGGGACATGGATGAAATTGGAAATCATCATTCTCAGTAAACTATCGCAAGAACAAAAAACCAAACACCGCATATTCTCACTCATAGGTGGGAATTGAACAATGAGAACACATGGACACAGGAAGGGGAACATCACACTTCAGGGACTGTTGTGGGTTGGGGGGAGGGGGGAGGGATAACATTGGGAGATATACCTAATGCTAGATGACGAGTTGGTGGGTGCAGTGCACCAGCATGGCACATGTATACATATGTAACTTACCTGCACATTGGGCACATGTACCATAAAACCTAAAGTATAATAATAATAATAATAATAATAATTACAATAAAAGAAAAAAAAGAAAAAAAAAAAAACAAACAAAGGCAATGAACGAGTGGGAGAATCTGTGTCTTCTGATTTCAGATTCATCCTCTCTCCGTTATTTAATGAATGTAAATTGACTGCATTGTTTAGATATTGCCCAAGTGTTTAGCATCTCTTACTGTCATAAGAGTTTTTCTTCTTTTTACCTAAATCTCACCTATTATCATTGGTGCATATTTCCACAATATGTCGAGCTGGAGTCCCAGTTTGATCCTATACTAGCTGTCATCCTGGGCGAAGTCTTCCAGAGTCCTAGTTTGCTCTTCTTTAAAATCAGGTAACAACATTTACCTTTCAAAGTTAAACAGTTTAAAGATGATTTTGTAAATTGCCTAGCATGTTACTCGGCACATAGTAGGCACTCAAAGAATCATGATTTTTATAGTAATAGGCAGTAGTATTCCAACAAATACTTATACTTGAGCCATATGAAGGATTAATTTCCCTTCTTCATTAGGTACTCTTGAAATGTGAATTCTCTGATAATTTTAGAGATCCTTTTCAGAAACCTCTTGAAATGATGTTTACAATGCTCTGTATGGGCAGAAATTAATTATGGTCTTATGAAAGCTACATAGAATAGAGGCTGGCCTCAATTTCCTGAATTCGTTTTCTAATTTATTATATGTTATAGTAACAAAACAACAGCATATGTTTAGATCTATCTGCATATGCACTATGGAAATTTACTTTTTTCCTGCTGTAATTACCCATACTTGTATCTTATATTTCTGGAATTCTTATAACCAACATTCTCAAAAGTAACAGGGGTTGATGTTTTTAGTGGTAATGAAAGGATTAAGTTTGTCATAAGGTCATTTCTGGGAGAAGCAAGTCTACTAGAAAGCTTTTACTTTTTTAAAATAAAATTTTATTTTGGGATAATTTTAGACTTACAGAAAAGTTGCAAAGATAGTACAGAGAGTTCTGCCTATATCCATCACTCAGTTTTAGTTATCCCTAATGTTATCATCTTATATTACTGTGATACATTTGTCAGCACTAAGAAACCCTCACTGGTACCTTACTATTATTGATTACACTCCAGACATAATTCAAATTTCACCAGTACCCAATCCAGGATGCCACATTACATTTAGCTATCTTGTTTCCCAAGTCTCCTCTGGTGTGTGAAAGCAATCTTTTCTTGTTTTTGATGATCATGATGTTTTTGCAGAGGATATTCTGCATAATGCCTTCAGTTTGGGTGTGTCTAAGGTTTTTCTCATAGATTTGGGGAAGAATAAGGTGAAGTTCCCTTATCATTATATCATATCAAGGGGTATGTGGTATCAACATGATTTATCACTGGTTATGTTAATCTGTTGGTTAGGTTAGTGTTTGCCAGATTTCTCCATTGTAAAATTACTATTTTTCCCTTTCCGTGCTCTCTTCTTTGGAAGCAAGTCAGTAAATTTAGTACACACTCAAGTTGAGGAGAATGATTAAACTCTGCCTTCTGGAGAGAGGAGTGTGGAGAGATATTATTTGGGTTTCTTCTGTAAGGAAGTTTAGTCTCCTCTCCCTGTTTATTTATCATTTTCATATTTGAACTTATATATATGTATAATTTTGAGATACAATCCCACTAAACAACTTTTATTTAGATTTAGAAGTTAAATTTGTAGCATACATTTTAATTTTTTCT
>NC_072389.2:41817621-42027621 GCF_028885625.2 Pongo pygmaeus
TGGATTGGAAAAAAATAAGAGAAGGCTTTAGTGGAGGAGGTAAACATTGAACCAGGCCTCAAAGTTTTAGCCAAAGGAAAGTCAGGAAAAAAAATTCCAGATTTGGAAGATGTGTGTGTCAGTGTGGAGAAGAATTAAGTATATTCATAGCATTAACCAGGTGCTTCATTAATGTTTGTTGAATGTGTGTTTGTTGGATAAGCATTGGTGGCATATAGTGGCTACAAGCCTGCAAGTTGCCTGAGACAAGGTTCCGATCAGTCTGAACACTCATGCTTTGGAGACATCTTCCTCTTGTCCTTACATAATACTTTTATATTTGATAGCTCTAGTCTAAGTTATTTCTTACATGATTATGTGCTAGTTAGAGAGAATAATTTAATTTGTCCCTATAGGGTTCCCTAATGTTAAAAGATATTTCTTATTCAGATTGTCAAATGGGAACAAACTGCTTTAGATTTCACTTTTATGCAGTGGGAGAGCCAGTGGGCTAGTGCTTAGAATTCTTGAGGAGTAGTTCCAACTGCAAGGGCAAGTAGGCTTCTGCAGGCCACTGGCAATACGGAAATTGTTCAGGAAAGACACTGGCAGGTCAACCCCTGTGGAGATGTAGCTTGGGACCTTAGTGACCATGATATACAAAGGCGTTAAACCAGCATTGGAAGAAAAGATGAAATACTAATTGGTATTTAGGCTTTGCTGTCTTGGAGCTCAGCCCCTGGAGCAGCCACATGAAGAGGCAAAGCTCCTGGTGTACCTTGGGAGTATTGCCAGCAGGACTGTGCCATCCAGTACACAGTCAGTCCATACTAGTTCCCCTATCTTGCTTAAACCTATTTGAAATCTTAGATTAGGGATCCCAACTATATACAGTCTTGTTTTGGTTTTAGTTCAAGTGCAGCCTAATCAAAAGGCATTCTTTGCAGTAGGAAGGACTTTCGGGGTCTTGAGAGCACAGATGTTTCACCTGCTTGTTTGCCTCAGTTTCTTCTAGCAGTAGCTGGCTACTTCTCTGACCTCATGCTAAGGAAAGAAAGAGCTATAAAAATGGATGTGATATTAGTTATTCTTGGGAAAGTCTTTACTTGCTTGGTTGCTAATGCTTGAAATGCCCTTATCTGGGGGAAAATTCTTCTGTCTATCTGTCTATCTGTCTATGTGTCTAAATTGTCTATGTGGTTATAGACAAGACTTAAATAACAAACCTTCCAAGAGTGACAACACATTCACCTAATACACACAGAAGTAGAAAGGACTTCTACCTAGTTCTTTCTCGAGCCCAGTTTTAGTAGTGGGTTGTGCACTGAGTGCCACAAAAGAGTGTGTATATGTGTATGGGCTGGGGTGGGGGAGCGGGTATGTATGATGGGAGAATCAATCTGGCATTGGCAAATTTTGCCTGTTGAATAGATTGACTTTTGGCTGTCTCTCAAGCCTATGGCAGTATATACTTGAAAAGAACAGGGCCCTGACTTTATAAACATCTCGTCAAATCAACTATAACATCCCAAGTCTCAAACAGCCCAAGTGCATAACAGTGTGTTATTTTATTTCATCTTCACAACAGCCCTGCAAGGTAAGCACCGATGTTATTCTCTTTTACAAACAAGGATACCGAGAGGTGTCAACATTAACTTGTTAAGATAACATGACTAGTAGCTGGAAGAGCCAGGCCTCGAACCAAGTCTGTCTGATTCTAGACTCTGCTCATAACCACTTATCCTTACTGCCTCTCTGTTTGAAAGTGTTATTCTGCATGTCTTTCCTAGTTTACCTTTTTTTAAGGAAGACGTATTTTTCTTCTTTTGAGGAAGATGTAAATAAAAATATTGGTCCTGTTATATGACTTTCAAGTCTAGATCATAAGAGGCCTTAAACTTCTGCATCATTATCTTGGGATGCTAGCTCTTGGAACCCACCAACCTTTTCAAGGAGAAGCCCAAACAGACCTTAGAGAAGTCTTACTTCTCTAAGTCTTGTGTCAGGAAGCCAGGGCCCCTCACCCACATGGCATACATGCAAGTGAGCCGCCACCAAAGTGAATCCTTCAGCACCCAGGTGATGCATCCCAGTGGAGACCACAGGAAAAGCAAATTGTCTCCACTGAGCCAAGGCCAAATTGCCAAATAATGAGCACGTTGAGAAATTGTTTAAAGCACTCTACGCAAAAAACGGAGGGTTATATTTGAGAATCTAATAGAACTGATTCTCACATCCACAGAAACAAGTTGTCTTCTTTCCCAAGCTTGATGATTAGCACAGTGCTTTGGCCTGAGACATCATTGCAGCTGTTGGAGGAATCAGGATAACAATGTATTTTATAGCCGCCAATGACCATTCTCCCTTTCCCCTGGCTTCCCAGATGCCGTAACAGTAGGGAGGTCCTTAGTAGTAGTTTAGGTGATTCCACTCCCCATCCTCTCCGTATGCCTGTCACTTGCCCTTCTTTCTATTGTTTGGGAGTCCAACTTCTTAGAAGGATCTTTTCAAATATAGTTTTATAACTCTGGCTCCAAAAAAAGTTAACAAACAAAAAAGTAAATAAGTATTCCCCTGAACTTATTACTAAAGGGCCTTCAAAAATTTCAACAACATGGCAGAGTGAGCTTTTGTTGATGGGCCATATTTCCATGAAAAAGATAGAAACGATAGACAAAATTTTTAAAACTTTAAAAGATATGTGACCAGGTATAAACAAGAGAAGTAAAATCTTTGGGTATCAGAAATGGAGAAAGAACCTATATTCAGAATGATCTACAGAAATTGCTAACTTCAGATATAGACACGAGGGGCTGGGCTTGGGTTTTGAACTCCCCCGAGGGACGATATGCAACTAAGAGCTGGAATTGAGCTTCCATGTATAGCTCAAACCATATAAAAAGGACTAGAAAAACTCTACTTTCTTGGAGAAAATGGCAAGGAAGCTTGCTTGGTGGATGTGGCCTTGGGTTGTGGAGTATTGAGAGAACAAATAGAAATTAGAAATAAGTCAGCACTATTTGTGGGTTTGGGTCGAAATTTATGCTCCTGTTTACTGCAGAAAGGCCAAGCAAAGAAATTAACAATAAAACTGGTCTTTGCAAAACTAAACATGAAACTACATGTCATGGTTAATTCTACAGTGCAGGTCAAACAATTCATGCTGAAAATAAGCTCCAAATAAAAATTTACAAGCCAATGGAGGAGACCAATTACCATGGTGAAGTGACAGAGAAAGAGAAAGAAAGAAAAATAGAATACCATGAACTAGAGATAAGGAAATGACACTGTAAACTATAAGACAAAGTATATAAAGTATAAAATAAATCTAAACATTTTATATATTTGCATATATATATAAACTGAGTAAATAAAAATAACTGAATAAATAAAAAAGTATAGAATTTTGTAAGAAAGCAGATTTTTAAAAAATAAAATGTGGAAATGAAATAATAGTCATTGAGAAGCTCATTAGCTGAGTGATGTATTAGACAAAAAGATTAGGAGAAAATTAGAATTAGATTACAAGAAAATTTAGTGAATTCTAGGGTGACTGTAAGGAAAGCATCCTTAATATGACACAAGGATGAAGAGAGGGGAAATACAAACACTTTGTTAGAGTAGGAGACATAGAGGATAGAATAAGATCTTCTAACAGATGTCTAATACAAGTTTCGGAGGAGAGAATAGAGGACAAAGCTGTAATGACTCAGAATTTTTCATATTGGTTAAAGGCATACATTCTTAGCTTCATGAAACGACTAATTCCAAGCAGACTAAATACAAATAGCCACATCTAGGCACACAGTGATGAAACCATTGAATGTCAAATAAAATATTAAAAGTAATCAGAGATAAAAGACAAATTACATATATAGGGATTAGTTTTAGACTGACATTAGAGTTCTTATAAGTTATGATAGATCCCAAGAGACAGTAGAATCTCCAGAGTTGAATTAAAATGACCCTTAGCCTATAATTGTATACTATGTTTTATTATTATTGAAGAGTGAGAACTAAGTACAGATATTTTACATAAGGCAAGCATTTTTAATGCTCAGGGATTTCAGATGAAAGAACTAATAAATGAGATGCTTCAGTAACAAGGATATTGAACCCAAAAGGAGAGAATGGGATTCAAGAAGCAATGCTGAAAAAGGAAATATGGCAAACGTGTTGATAAATTTAAATAAACGTTGAGTGTTTAAAAAAATGGAAATGAACTCTTAGAGTTCTCCAGAGAAACAGAACCAATAGGTGGGTGTGTGTGTATGTATGTATGTGTAGTTGATTTATACAATTATAGAGTCTGATAAGCCTCAAGAGTTACAGTTGGCAAGCTGGAGACCCAAGAGAACTGGTAGTGTAGTCCCAGTCCCAGGCTAAAGGCCTGAGAATGAGAAGAGCTAGTGGTTATAATTCCGGTCTGAAGGCCAGCAGGCTTGAGACCCAGGAAGAGCCAAGGTTTCAGTTAGAGTTCACAGACAGGAAGCAAACTAATGTTTCAGCTCCAAGGCAGAAAGAATTCTCTCTTACCCAGCCTTTTAGTTCTAGTCAGTGCTTCAGTGGATTGCATGAGGCCCACCCACATTAGGGAGGGCAATTTGTTTTACCCAGTTTACATTCAAATTTTAATGTCGTCCAGAAATACCCTCACAGACGCACCCAAAATGATGTTTGGGCCGGGCAAGGTCACACATACCTGTAATTTCAGCACTTTGGGAAGCTGAGGCAGGTGTATTGCTTGAGCCCAAGAGTTCAGGACCTCATGGAGAAACCCTGTCTCTACAAAAAAATACAAAAATTAGCTGGGTGTGGTGGCGTGTACTTGTAGTCCCAGCTACCAGGGAGACTGAGGTGGGAGGATATATTGAGCCTGGAAGGTTGAGGCTGCAGTAAGTTGAGATCACACCACTGCACTCCATCCTGGGCAACAGAGCAAGACCCTGCCAAAAAAAAAAAAGAATAATGTTTGACCAAATATCTGGGTACCCCATCGCCCAGTCAAGTTGACAAATAAAATTTAACATCATAGAGACTAATTGGGAAATTATATTACAAACAAGATTGTTGAACAAAAATAACAGACACAATAACATGGAGGCTGATAGAATTGTGTAAAAAAAGAGCAGATAGACTTTGAAGTAACAGTCACTGAGAAGCTCATTAGCTGAGTGATGTATTAGAAGGAGGCTTCCTGATTGGAATGAATGTGTTTCAATTTATTTATATGTAAAACAACAAAGATGTTACTGATAAAGATTAGATATTGTTTCAGTTTGAACATTCTTTGAGAGAACTACTAAAGAAATCATCACAGAGGCCAGGCACGGTAACTCATGCTTGTAATCTCAGCACTTTTGGGAGGCCGACGCAGGTGAATCACTTGAGCCCAGGAGTTCAAGACCAGCCTGGCAACATGGTGAAACCCTGTCTCTACTAAAAAAATACAAAAAAGAAAGAGAAGGGAGGGATGGAGGGACAGAGGGACAGACAGAAGGACAGAGGCAGGGAGGGAGAGAGGGAGGGAGGGAGAGAGAGAGGGAAGGAGGGAGAGAGAGAGGGAGTCAGGGAGGGAGAGGGAGGGAGGGAGGCAAGGAAGGAAGGAAGGGAGGGAGGGAGGGAGGGAGGGAAGGGAGGAAAGGGAGGAAAGACGGAGTGACAGAGGGATGGAGGGAGAGAGGGAGGGGGATAGGGAGGGAGGGAAGGAAGGAAGATAGGAAGGAAGGAATATAGGAAGGAAGGAAAGAGAGGAAAGGAAGGGAGGAAGAAATCAATGTAGAATGTATTATTTCCAAGAGAATAAAAGGAAGGAAGGAAGGGAGGGAGGGAGGAAAGGAGGGAGGGAGGGAGGGAAGGAGAAATCAATGTAGAATGTATTACTCCCAAGGGAATAAAGGGTAATAGGGGAATAAAGAAAACTTAATTAACTAGAAGGTAGGGAAAAAAGAGGAGAAGGAAAGAGAATGATTAGCAGAACATAGAAAATAAGAGAGTAAAAATAAGCCTGAATGTATCAGTTGTAATGAATGTAAATGGGTTAAATTCACATTTTTAAAAAAGCATAGATTTTCAAATTTGATTTTAGAAAATCCAACAAAATACTATTTATGAATCAATCATAAGACATAATGACACAATAAAGTTCAAAGTAAAGAAATGGGGAAATTAGTACAATAAAAATTACCATTAGAAAATAAAAAACTAATAACACCAATAAAAAGGAATGGAACACCAGATATGTGAGGCAGATACTATCCAAAAGAAAAGTGTTGCAGAAGTATTACCACTAGGTAGCATTAAATTTAAGAGAAAACCTTTATTAGAGTTAAAGAAAGTCATGACTTTGCCAAAAGACGTACTTACCAAGAAGTCTATGTATAACAATTGAGAGTGCAGGCACCCAACAGTATAGTCTCCACATACAGAAAGCAAGCATTGGCAGAATTATAAGGAGAAACTGACAACTCCACAGTAGTAGTAGATGATTATTTCATATGTAGTTGAAAAAAAAATAACAAGGATACAGAAGATTTGGATAATACAATTAAAATCTTAACCTACTAGACATATCTGAACCTTGCAGCTCAAAAGTAGGAACTTCAGTTTTTTGAAGACCTATAAAACATGAACAAAAATTGATCACATATAAAAACACAAAGAAAGTAAAACAAACCATATTAATATAAACATCACAAATTAGAAACAGCAGAAAGCCATGTTTTTAAATAACTTATGGGTCAAAGATGAAATAATGGAAAGTATAAACTGTTTATAAATGAATGACGAAAAAATTGTGACATGTAGCTAAAGCAAAATTTAGAGGAAAAATTATAGCCTTGAAAAGTATGTTTTAAAATAAAAACTTGAAAATGAATTTTATAAAAATAGTAAAAGAGTAATGTGGCAAACTCAAAGTGGGAACGAGGAAATAATGATGAAAAAGGATAAATTCAATGAAATTAGAAGAAATGGTACAGTAAAGAGGATTGACAGAGCCAACATTTGGTCTCATGAAAATATTAGTAAAACCAACCTCTAGCAAGACTGAGGAATTTTTTTAAAAAAAAGCTTATACAAATTAATATGAGACTATCTAAAGCAAATTTATTGCAGATTTAGAAGTTAGGTCAGGGTGGTGAGTGCACAGATGTTTATTATATTAGTTCTTTATGTTAAAAATACTTCACAACGAAAAGTTCATAATCTTAGGCATTATGCCTTAGTCCAGGCATTGCCTGTTCCCTGTCTGCTGTAGCATGCTTTAACAGGTACCAAGGCTCTCCTATTCTTGTGAAGCTAGCTCTAGTGACTCATACATTTCTGCTTTGTACATACATTGTAGAAAATTGTAATCCTGTTCCTTATAATCCTGCAGTGAAAGAGGCAAAGTGTGAAATCAACAGAATGAATGCCTCTACCAAAGGTTGAGGAGAATAGGAATCCTGTCCATGCGTGGTTAAAAAAGCCAGATGCAAATTGGCCAGAGGTGGTCTAGGAACAGATTCCATAAAAGACACAGGCTTTCTTGAGACCTCTTAGCCCTGGCCATGACAAGGTTGTCCAATTGTATTTACCTATCTGGTTGATGTTATTATTCATTTCTTTGAGATGGCAGTTCCTAAGCTTCAGAATATGTGTGTAAAAGTGGGTTTACGCTCTCTGGCTTGATTTGAGACACCAACATGCTTTCATGAAGCCTGAGTGGAAAGAGCTGTGTGTGTTTGGCAGATACATCCTGGGTCCGCAGCACAGGCAGTCACTTCCTAGAAGAACTTTCTCTCTTGCTCTAAAAAATGGTGGGTTGCAAGAAGAGAAAAGACATTTTGTTGAGGTTAAAATAAATGTGGACTCAATGTATACTTTTTACTCTTATTCCATTTAAAACAACTGACTTCCTCTGGCAAGTTTCCTTTCATTTGAATAGTGTTTATTCAACATATTCAGACTTTTTAAAAAAAGTTTATTGCCTATGATTCTTCATCCTGATAAGCATACCACTGCTCTAAAATTTATATTGTGAGGAAAATTATGTCATCAGTTTATTTTTTCTTTTGATATTTCCCTTTTTTGGCTGAAAATAAATGACCTACTTTTCTTATGTCACAGAGTATTGTCTCTTTTCTTTTTTTAAAAAACAGCCTTTGTTTTATTATTTTAGCCAGGAGTTTGCAAATAGTTTGATATGAGATCTGTAATTTTTATAGGATAGCATTTTTAGCCATAGCCACTTAAATATTAGTGAACTCTTCCTCACATGGGTATCAGAGTTGGAATGTACCATGACTGGGTCCATACAGAGAAGGTGCTACTATTTCCTTGAGCCTCTGCTGGCATTATGGGCAACATAAAAGAATGTGTCTGCCATTACCATGTGGTGACTCGAGTGGCAGGCCAGAGAGAGTTCCCTTGAGAAGGTGATGAAAGGTATGGACAACTGCTTTGGTCTCCTCTGACTGGCCAGGCCTTAGAATTAGGTTGGGAATACTGAATTTACCAGGCACATTATTTTTTAAATACTATTGCTGCTATAATCTTTTCTTTTATAAGAGGATGATTCATTGTTTCCTATTCCCGATATTTGTACCACTTATCAATGGTAATTGCTTTCAGAAATAATTGAGTCCAACCTATGGTTTGTATGAAGTAAATACCTAAGTTTGATTTGATTCTTACTATTACTTAAACTTAGCAAAATACTGCTTTAGCTATTTTCTCTAGAGACCACACAAGAACACTTTATTTAGGTAGTCAGCTTAAATAATATTTTCACTTTCTACAGATAGCAATGGGCATTAAACTTGGGAAGCTATGTAACTTGCCAAGGTTGCAGAGCCAGTTGTAGAGATAGGGCTGGATAGGATAGCTGGGTGATGCTCTTTTGGAGATTCCATATGACCTTTTCACCTGCAGTGCAAACACATGTTCACAAATGGCTAAGTACATAAGTGTTGCTATAAGCATGCAGTTATATGACTAAGAGTGGGCAGTAATTAAAATAATTGTACTTCATTTTTTCTTTGCAGACCCAATACTATTCTTAAGTGAATAAGATGTAATTTCCTTATTTCCACAGTATTTACTAACATTTTTTCTTTTTCTTTTTTTTTTTTTTTATTGAGATGGAGTCTCACTCTGTTGCCCAGGCTGGAGTGCAGTGGCTCAATCTCTGCTCACTGCAACCTCCGCCTCCCGGGTTCATGCCATTCTCCTGCCTCAGCCTCCCAAGTAGCTGGGGACTACAGGCGCCCGCCACCACGCCCTGCTAATTTTTTTTATTTTTAGTAGAGACAGGGTTTCACCTTGTTAGCCAGGATGGTCTCAATCTCCTGACCTCATGATCCACCCGCCTTGGCCTCCCAAAGTGCTGGGATTACAGAGGTGAGCCACCACGCCTGGCCACTAACATTTATCTTATGTATCGGTGTTCTTATAGTATAGAGCTTGATAAAGAACATAATCTTAAAAGAAAACAAATTAGACCTGAAATTATCTCAGAACTTGAATGATGATAATTAGATAATTATTCAGTATGCATTCTAATTTGTGCTTGTGTGGATCAGACCATAAGCCATTTTGCTAAATTGTGGTGAATAATTCCACCGGAGGCCTTGAAATAATCGATTCCTAGGCAACACCCGACTTAGCTTCAGCCTAGAGACCTGCCCTTCTCCCATGCATTAAAAGGAATTGTGGCTACTGTGGCTGCCACATGCCTAGTGAGCAGCGAGATCAGGATCTCCTACCTTGCTTTCCAAAGGATGTCACTTGCTATAGCACCTTCATCAGATGCCTCCCTTAGTGCCTCCACTTCTTCTATAGCAGTTCCCTTGGGGTTCAACTTAATTTGCAAGTTGAGGCATATTTTGAGTGGAAAACTTGTGTGTGTGTGTGTCTCTCTCTGTGTATATTTTCCTTATTTAAGATTCTCTCAATTCAATCAGTTTTACCTACTTTCCTCACTTGTGGAATGGAGATAGAATTTTATGGCAGTTGATGAGAATTATTTTGGAAAGGTTTAGAATTAGAAGATTCTTTCATGGCTGAAAGTCATTTTAATTGATATAATTGAAGCATATGTATATGAAGAGTTTAGTGAAGACAGGTCAGATTCAAAGACTTCAGATCTGATCTGTCTTCATTAAACTCTTCATATACATATGCTTGGTTATAAAATAACTACCTGCAAAAGGTAAATATTTTCTGATTTTTTTTTTTTTTTTACCCCAAATGGGTTTTTTAGAAGCTTATTTATCTACAAAAGAGACATATGCTTTAGGTCTGTACTTGTTAATTTACCTTGGAAAAATTAGGTCATCATCAAATCTGGCAGTGTGGCATATAAACTTAGCAAAATGGTCTAATTAAAAGCTTCTGTTAGGTTATAGAAAAAGGAAAAAATGATTAGTGCCAGTCATATTTTTGTTTTCATGGTTTGCGTATATGTAGGTATATGTCACTCCTCGTGTTGCATTCAAAGTATGTTGACTATCTGCTAACAGTTCATCTCTTTTCGTCTACAGCCTCCAAGTCTGTTATAAATAGTATGCTACGGGACCCTTCTCAGATTCCAGATGGAGTTCTAGCAAATCAGGTCTATCAGGTATTAATCACAGCTGTCTATTTTCAGTGGCAATGCTGTTATCTGCCTAGCAGAGTAAAGGATTTTAAACCTCATTTAATTACTGTCATCATAAACTATCACTGAGGTCAGGGTGCACCATAAATGGCAATGCAATATTTGCGAGAAGAGCATTTCACTTTTTAATAGCTTGCTTTTATAGTGAATAAAAAGCATGCAATTTTTGTTTTCTGTGATTAAATCTGAACCATCTTTTGATAGCTTTCTTTTTTGGGGGGTGGTGGGGGAAGAAAGGTAATTACTGCTTTTAGGATACTGTTTACTGTAATAGTTTTTGTAGTCACCCCACCCAAACCCCTTTTCTTATTTGTCTGCAGTGCATTGTGAACGACTGCTGTTATGGACCACTGGTGGACTGCATCAAGCAGTATCCTTTCCCATAAAATTTTAGGTGCGCAATTGACGAGCTTAGACTCAGTGGAGATGTGTCTAGCTTTAACCTGACATAAAGTTCTGCTTCACAAAACACATTTCATACTCTTCTATTTTACATTCAATCAACTGGAGGGTCACTACAGACCATTCTTTTTTACAGCTTAAGAAATATCAGATAGACCACAGGAAGATGTCAATTCAGCAGTTACACATTCACATGCTTATTTCAAACTGTCTGGTTTTCAATGAGTTTACAGGTACAGAGTCATTAAGCAGGTAACGTAATGTCTTGGAATGTATCTACCCATCCCAGTAAACATTTTTTAAAAATATAACAAATTTCCATTTAAAATGAGCCAAATTTTGTTGAATTTACTAGAATAAATTTAGAGCCTGGGAGTTAAAGGAGGTTGTGATTAAAATGCTTCCAGAGACATCACATTTTAAAGGCAACAGATTCTTATTGCTTAAATGCTGATTACAATCTGAGCCGGCATTTGGATTCCTAATAAACATTTTTAGAGAAATCAAGTTAATTTTTCCTCCTGGAATACATTTAAGGTTGTGAAAACAGATGTCCAGTCACTTTTCATTAAAGACATTGAGATTACTAAAGAGTTAATGTTCACTTTTTAAAACAAGATTGAGCAGACAGTAACTACATAAAGTAGGACATTATTAATCAATAAATTTAGTAGTATTGTGGCAACAGCAAGGTTTTTGATAATCCTCAAAAGTGCTATTTAAATGGTAAATAATGAGTAGTTTTTATGAGAATAATTTCTGTCCGAGTCCATGAATTTCACCCCTCTTAATAATATAAACATGTCCCTCCTGGTATGGATTTTGTTAGCATGGATGGCACTGTGATGAATTGTGACTCAGTAATTACTAGTTAGGAGGCTTTTTGTTGGAAACTCCTGCTAGTCAAATCATGTACATGTATGTGTTTATATTCCACCTTCTTTCACAAAGGCTTAGAGTCATAACATTTTTAATAAGAAAATCATGCCTATATAAGTAAAGTTAATCTTTGATAAATAACCTTTTAACAGAGCCCTCTTACAAGAATATTCAGTATTGAAGATATAGCCCTTTATGTATTTATTCTCCAAGTCTGTTTCTCCAGTCTAGCTTAAATTAGTAAAAACACAGCATTATCCCAAGCTCACCTTTTTATTAAACCAAAGTGAAATTGTACTTCTATATTCAGTATAAAATTAATGATAGTGTTAGAAATTGTAGGAGTGCCAACCTCATGTTGTTACACTGATAAAGTTTAGCACATTCATATAACAACTAACACCATCTCAGAGTATCTGGGGTTGAATTACATGTTAATTTTAAAGCACATAAAATAGTTAAAAATCAATTTAAAGTTAAGGTTTTAAAAGCATAATGTCTTTTGAAGGATTGCATATTGATTTTAAATATAACTATCTAATTATGTATGCATGGACTAAAGTATGAAGTCAACTGCTTTGTAAATGCCGGGAGGCTATTTTTCAGTAATAGTTGAGATGCTTACGGGAAACTAGATTGCTGTATTGCTGGTGAAGAAAATGGCTTGTGAGGTTATTTACAAGTTTTGCCCATGGTCACTGCCATACATCAATAATAGGTATTATTATAGACAAAGTCTAAGTGTTTTTGCTTATAGAGCATTATAAATTCTGTCTGGAGTATTTTCCTTACATTTTTGCCATCATTCACTTTCCTTTTTTGGTTGTGTTATTGTCAGTAGAATTTAATGTAGTACATGATTTCAATTGATAAAGATAATGACATATGTCTATAAATTACATTCACTGACTAGGTTATAATTTTTGCAGTTTCATTATGTCTGTTGCCAGCAAAACTACAGATTTTATAAGTTTTATTTTCTAGACTTTGCATTTTATATATGTTTATATCAAGCAAAGCATAATTAAGAAGCATATCTTTCCAAAATTTCAAATTGGTGATTGCTTTTGTCATGCAAAATAAAACAGGCTGGGAAGTTTACAGAGAAACTGATGTTGTCTTTGTATTGAAGTAGTAGCAGTTTCATATAATGTATAAATGCACTTGCATAGATGTTTCCTAGACTGATCAGCAATAATTATTTTATTTCACACTGAATAAAAATTATTGTTTTTCATGTGAGTAAATGTGCTGTTTGTTTTTCTGATAGTTTAGTAATATTTACATTGCTTACTCTCAGTAAATTACATCATGTTGTGAGAAAGAAAGCACACATTCGGTAAATAAGATAGGTGCTAAACCTTCTTAGTGCATTATGAAAATATTATGTTTGTGTAAGTAGAATAAAGTAAATTGGTCATTTACTAGTAAGACATCACAGAAAGCACAGTTAGCAAAGAGTATATACATCATTATTGTGCTTTCTCTTTTTTTTTGTTGTCTACTGTATTCTTTCCTATGCAGCCATGCCCATCTACACCTTTCCCACCACAGCTTATACTCACCAAGGAAAAAATGTGAGAAATCAGCCACCTCAACTTTCCAAAGTGTGACTCCAGGACACAGCTATTAGACAAAAGCATAAACTGTGAAGCAAGGAAAGATAATGATGCAGGAAGCTTCAAATGCTGTGGGTTTCATTTCTGTACCATCAGAAACCTCAGTTTCATGATTCAACATTTTAGATGTAAATAATTTACAACAATAAAAATGAGAGCACATTTATGTGGAATAGAAGTAAATAATTTAGTTCTAAAATGTGGGATGCCCCTAGTAATGAGAGACCATTGAGAGTTATTCATCAAATGTCTTCAATGGACTCTGAAAATTTGTGAAATTTTGTGATTTAAAAATGTGTTCCTTTATTTTGTTTCTCTTTAGAAATTTAAAAAGCACAGCTGTGTGCCTTGGAGGGCAAGGGACAACTGGAGGAAAAGGCAATAATGATGACTTAGGGCATGTTTTGCTGGAACATAAATGGCCACATCTCTTGAATTCTAAGATTTAAACCATATTCACCTGTATTCTGTATTGGTAAAATGCAAGATAATTCTCTAGGAATTTTTTTTTTTTTATAAATGACATAGAAGTTTTATTTAAGTTGAACTCGTGCAGTGCATGATCAGAATCAGCTTCTCTGGTAAGCCAAGGAGTGACGTGACCAGATTGATGTTATCAGTGAAAAGGACAATGAAGGTAATGATTCACATAATTATTACCAAATGCAAATGCTTTTGAGTCAGTTGAAATACTAGACTAGGATAACACTCCTTTTCAGACTTTGGACAATCTCATCTGTTTGGAAAATACACAGCACTTCCATGTTCCACTCCTGATTTCATTATTTACCAGCCATGGGACCTTCAGCAAATTCCCCAGCCTCCCTGAACCTTACTTTCCTTAATTGTAAAAATGTGACTAAAAGGCTGGGTGCGGTGGCTCACACCTGTAATTTCAGCACTTTGGGAGGCTGAGATGGGCAGATCACTTGAAGTTAGGAGTTTGAAACCAGCGTGGCCTACATGGTAAAACTCCGTCTGTACTAAAAACACAAAAAATAGTTGGGCGTGGTGACAGGCACCTGTAATTCCAGCTACTTGGGAGGCTGAGGCCGAAGAATTGCTTGAACCCAGGAGACAGAGGTTGCAGTGAGCTGAGATTGTGCCACTGCACTCCAGCCTAGGCAAGACCAAGAGTCTATCTCAAAAAAAAAAAAAAGGTGGGGGACTAATAATAGTATCTACTTGTGTGGCTATTATAAGATGGTATCTCAAAGTATTTAGCACAAAGGCTTCATACATTATATTTAAGAAATATTAGCTGTTATCAATTATTATTCTATAATTTTAATACTTTTTGAGAAGCTATATGGAGTTCATAAACATAGACTTGACAGAGATCTTGTTGTTATTGTCTTATTTGCCACTCATTAACTATATGCCCTGTGCAGGTTCCTTCCAGGCCTCGGTTTTCTCATCTATAAAATAAGGATTATAATTATGAGGATAAAATAACATACTAAAATCACTTAACACAGTGCGTACCACATAGTAAGCATCGAAAAAATGTATATTCATATGTATATCTATTTAGATACAGATACATGCATATGCATACACACATGAGAAAAAGACTCTTGAAACAGCCTCTGTACCCACACCCTAATCCACAACTCTTTACTAAGATGTCTTTCCTGCAGATTACATATATTCTTAACAAGTTACTTGTTTGGCTTGCCAGTCGCAAAAGTTCAACAACAGTCGACTGGAAGTGAAACAAAGAAGTTTCTAAGTGTTGGCCTGATGACAAATGTGAATTCGCAGAAGATTTACAGAACTCTCTAAGATTAGGAATTCTTCCAGGGCAAAGGCTGCCTGGTATTCTTTACTGTACCTATTAAGTGCTTAATAAATGTATGCTAAATTGAGTTGAGGGATTTTAATTTAAAAAATTTTTTTTACAATTTTTTTTTAAGAGCGGGAGCCTTGCTACCTTACCCAACTGGCCTCAAGTGATCCTTCCACCTCGGCCTCCAGAGTGGCTGGGGTTATAGGTGCAAGCCACCTTGCCCAGCTGAATTGAAAGATTTTTAACACAGATTAAAGTACATTTAAAATGACTCTCCTTCTTTTCAAAATACAAGCACACATCCATTTAAAAACTTTGTTTGCCAAAATATATATAAAAATTATAGAAAAAGCTGGACACAGTGGCTCATGCCTGTAATCCCAGCACTTTGGGAGGCCGAGGTCAGAGAATCACTTGAGCCTAGGAGTTTGAGACCAGCCTGAGCAACATAGTGTGATTCCATTTCTAAAAAAAAAAAAAAAAATTACCCAGGCATGGTGGGTGGTACACCCCTGTAGTCCCTGCTACTCGGGAGGCTGAGGTGGGAGGATTGCTTGAGCACAGGAGTTCAAGGTTATAGTGAGCTATGATTGTGCCACTGCTCTCCAGCCTGGGCAACAGAGCAGGACCTTGTCTCTATTTAAAAAAAAAAAAGTTTTAAAAAATTATAAACAAATTCTATCAAATTATTTAAATGAGGGGATGTGTGTAGAGATTTCATTCCTCAAAGATGTGGACTAAGGGTGAAAATGGCTGCTCAAAGTATAGACCTGGTATTAGCATTTTCCTGCTGGTATAATTCTGCCTGTGTTACCCCCTTAACTGAAACTTCCCAGTGCCATTGGTCATGAGCATGAGGTCCTGCTGAGAGACTTGCTTCTAGAGAAAAACCTGTCCTTCCTAGGTAAGTATTATTCACATCTTCTCTAGCTTGCGTTGTCTCCATGAGTGCTTAAATATATATTTTAAAAATCTTCCACTAAAGGAAGAGTGAATGATGATTGATGCTGTGCATATTATCTTTTATTGATCTGGAACTGAGCAGGAACTCAGTTACCTAATCTCCTATATATACAGCACATGCACAAGCTTGCAATTAATATTTTATAGAATAAGTGGCTGAAAAAATGCTTTAATATCTGTTGCAGTATTACTTTTGGTGTCATGAGATATTAACCATAATCTAGCCCTTATGAGAAAAGGAAACAAAAGAAATATTGTCTATAAAATGTTTTATATATTAAAAAGAACAGTTAGAAAAATTCATGTTGGGTATATTTGTCTCATATATGGAACTGGGTAGTACTTTTACTTGAAAGCAAAATATTAAGCCTTTATTATTTTCATGCCAAACGTTCATTGACATCATGGATTTATTATGATTTTTTAAAAATCCCACATGTATTCATGTGTTTGTGTATTACAGATTATTTCTTTCAACATCTCTTAAGCATTAGAAATTAAGCCTCAAAGGACTATACATATAATAAGTGATCACAGAAACCATAAAGCACTCTACAATGAATTAATTTCTCTTCTCCACTTTAAATGTGGTAATTTGTAAAGGCTTCATACAAGTCATTTTATTATTATACAGATCTGTTTTATGTAGATATTGAAGATTCTGCATAATGTTTATTTTAGGACATACACAAAAAATAGAACAACATTGGATTACATAAGTTTTTTTCCAAAATGGGCAAAGAATTGGCCAAGAAAAACCAAATGCAGAGAAATGTCAAGTAAGGAAGAGATGTTTAATAAAGTCCTACAAAGAATCTATTCCAAATCTTAATGTTCAATATTTTTATTAATAAACTGTAGAATAAAATTGAATGTATTATAAGATTGTTTTAATTTGAAGCTTGGAGATATCATAAATATTCCCTAGTTAGGGTTAAATAAAGTTGATTAATTAAGCAAGTGTTCTCAAGTCAGTAAATTAAATTTCAGTATGTAGAAGCAGCAAGGTTTTTCATATGGGGACAGTTGAATTGTTCAGCCTATGGAAAGATGGTAAGTTGGAAAAAATCACCTTTTAAAAGTCTAATCAAAAGGAAAATATGTAATAGTTCAGAACCAGTTGGAATGAGTGGCCTGTGATTCACTATGAGATATGTTTTGGAACCAGGTAGTTCTGATAGTATTGTGAAACATCTGATCACATTGATTACTCAGATAGGGGCCTGTATGTCATGGCCAAGTCTATTTTTTGTTTTGTTTTGTTTTAAGCCACCAACTAAGCAGCATCATTGTCAGAGCTGCTTAGCACCACTCTCTGGGCACCATCAGCCTATGGACAGTCAGGCCTTCAGCCCCATTTTTTTCTTTGGCTTAACTTTTCTCTGCTTCCTTCTTGAGAACTAGCCAATCCCAGCTGGGAAAAAAAGCAAAGATTTTAGATGTGGGCTAAACTTAGTCCTAGTCCTCAACTTACTTGAACTTGAATGTGTTAGATTAGATTCAACATGGCTGACAAAAGCAATGTAAAAATGTGGTCTGGGGATCATCTCTACTTGCAAACAAGTACAGAAAGGGAACTTGAAATTGATGGGTCTCATCTGTTCCTCTGTGCTGTAGAACCTAGAGGTAATTATTTTATGGAAGCATATTCAAACAGGATATTTAATTGATCTTTAAAAATAAATGAGATATAGGAAGTTTATGCAACCTGAGTCCTGTTTTAAAGCATTTCCTCATCAACCTATAAAGAAGTTGTTAATTCTTCGTATTTTTAATGTAGCACTGAATTAACATGTTTGTGATTGAAAAATGAAAATTGAAAGCTTTGTATGAAATATTGTTATGGGGCTGTTGTCCTTTTACCTTATAAATACCCCTTCACAGAGATTAATTAGATTTAAAGTGTTGTGACAGGTAAATTTAGATAGATCATTTTAAAGCCAACTATGGAAAAAATATTGGGAAATAAACAGACCACTAATCTTATTCTTTCTTGTTTACATGTGTACACCTTGAATTTTGTTGCAGAGACATTGCAAACATGTTTAATTTATTTTGATCCTTTGCTAAGCTGAAGTAAAATCTCTCTCTCTCTCTCTCTCTCTCTCTCTCTCTCTCTGTTGGCTTCTAATTTGGACTACATTCAAAAGACAAATATTCTCATCTTTTAATATATTAACCCTTCTTAATTTAAGAATTATGACTTTTCCTAAAATATTTTACCCCATTCTGAATTTGCCACACATTGTGCTCTATATTTGTTTTATAAAATGCATATTTTATCTTTCCCCTTACCAGTTGAAGGGAAAAATAAAAGTAAATTACTAATTCTTTCTTAAATTTCCTTGGTTCATAACTACATCCTGAGCAGTTGTTATGGCACAAGATCTAGCCAGGAACTATAGGAAAGAAAAACAGAAGTGTTCTTATCATTGAAGATTTGAATGTACTGATACGAGTTCATCCTATCTTTTAAACTTATCCAATTTGTACTTCCACATATAAGTACATTGTATTAAGACAGGTCAAAGTTGAATAAATGACTGTATTTTCTCCAACTAGAAAATATTTTTCATGTGCGTATTTATTCATTTATTCCACAAATAAGTTACTACGTTGGATACTGTTAGACACTAGATAAGTCAGATGAAGTGTCTGCTTTCATGGGGTTATGGTCCAGTAGGGAGACAAGCTACAATGAACACAGATAATTTCTAGCAGTTTCTGAGAGTCCATGTAATTCTTCCCTTCATTATTTATTCATTCTTTTCAATTAACTTTTGTTGTGTTCTCTGCATGCCAGGAACTACACTAGTTAGTATGAAGTGATTGATTATAAGCACTCTGTGCTCCCAGTGCTCATAGTCAAGCACTGTATTGCATGTGTGATCCAATGAGAATGCAGTTTTCTCTCTGATCCAGTGAGAATCCAGTGAGAATGCATCTCACTTAGTAGGTGCTCACATGATTGTCTCGATAATGAAAATAAAAACTCAAGGCTGTTAGGCTACTTTCATTAAACCTTTCAAAGAAAGGTACAAATTATACTCAATATCAATCACTATCCTCTATGAATGAAGAAAATGCTGCCACCTCATGAGCTGCTTTTTCCTGAAATAGTGATGGAATTTTACTTATTCATTTGTTCTTTCTCACCAGGACCTTCCTGCCACAGTGTATATCTAGGATGGCCAGTTGAGCTCATAAGGTTGGCTCTATTGCCAGTAGCTAACTACTCTTAAGTCTGCTGCGGGCAGACACCATTAAGAATTTTAAAGAACCAAACTTTTTTTTTTTTTTTTTAAGTTGATGCAAACGTGGAGCCTTCTGGGAAAATTGAAGATAAGTTTCAGTACATGTTAGCAGTTCTTTCCAAGGATAATTAATTTAGAATTAATATTTGTTGGCCATATCTCAGTACTTTGGGAGGCTGAGGCAGGAGAATCACATGAGGCCAGGATTCAAGACCAGCCTGGGCAACATAGGGAGATCTTGTCTCTACACAAAATTTTTAAAAATTTTGTGGTGGTAGGCACCTGTAGTACCAGCTACTTGGGAGGCCAAAGTGGGAGGATCACTTAAGCCTAGGAGTTCAAGATTACAGTGAACTGTGGTCATTCCACTGCACTCCAGCTTGGGTGACAGAGTGAGACCCTGTCTCTAACTAAAATAGATAGGTAGGTAGATACATAGATAGATAGATAGATAGATAGATAGATAGATAGATAGATAGATAGATAGATATGAGCATTTAAAGTCTCAAAAGGTGTGACGAACTTGCTGCCTACTCCTAGGCTTAGCTGCACAAAAAACTCCTCAACTTTAAATTGAACCATAAGCATTGTGATCATCCCATTACCTCTGCTAAGGCTTCACTCTTAGCAGACAAAATAGAAAATGTATTTTATCTACTGGTAGAGATGTGTTAACTAGTATCTCTCAAGTGATTAATGAGACCATATTTTGCTGTGTGTGTGTTTTTTTTTTTTTTTTTTTTTTTAGCAGCTTTGGACAAAAAGACAGGAAAGGAAAAGAAAATAGTGACAATGCAAAGACAACAAGACAGTTTGCCCTGTTTGCTAAAATATGAAAGAGCTCATACCAAAGACTGAAGATAAACCATCCATCTTTTATGGGTTGGCATATCTCCAGGTTGGAGGGACTTCCATTAGTGACTGCCACAGCCACTGTCTGGTGCAAATTCTTGTTAAGTTTGGCCTAATAAGGATGGTTCTGGAGATATTTTATTCTTTCCAGTGAATGTTTCCCTGTTAGTAGATGCTAACAATTATTTTGAGTGACACCTGGGAGGCATTTGCTGTGCCCCTGCCTCACCCTCACCCCCATGTTTGGACAAATCAGCAAATTTTACAGGGTTGCTTGTGTAGCATTTGTGTATTACTCTGTGGGACTCTGAGAGAGTATAATCTGTAAAGCCATATAGGCTTCGTGAAGGATATCCCTTGCCGTAAGAAATTAGGATTTTGTTTCTAAGAGTTCATCTGCCCCTGCTGCTTTATTCCTCACCTTAAGCAATAATACTCTGCTGGGGAGGTGATTATGATGTGACAAACAGGCGATTATGACTTCAGGTGAAGGACAGGCAGCAGGAGCAGATGAGATTTAGAATACCAAGATTGTGTGTACACGCAGATGTCAGCGGCAGAGAGTAAGAGACCAGAAATGAAACATACGATTATGTAGGCTGAAGGGAACGGAGATGGCTGGGTATTTCATAAGGAATCCACCATTTAAATTCTTGTCTATCCGAAAGTTAAAAATATGATGCTGTTTTTAGAGTAACCGGAACATGAAATTGAGGGTGGGAGGTGGGGGATTTGGGCTCTGTTCTCCCCTTTCTGAAGAGATGGTCATGGTGAGAGACTTTCTTACTTACTCCCCTAATTGAATGTGCTTGTGCACGCTTCTCCCTGGGACTGAGAAAAGGACCATAAATGCATATGCTGCTGGAAGATGAAATGCTTTCTGGATGTTTGTTTTCTTATCGGCTGAATTTGAGATTCAGCTCCCTGGAACTTTGAAGAAATGTTGTCGTGACCAGTTATGATGGTGTGCTCCCTGCTCCTGGCCCTCCCTCACCACTGCTCTTGGTAGTTAGCTCTTGTCCACAGGTCATCTGCTTGTCAGTCACTAATGATTTATTGGAACTATTTTGGTTGTAAGTGGCAGAAATCCAATCAAACTAGATTATATACACAAAAAAGGAGAATTTATTGGCTTAAATATACACTGGGGAAGTCCAGAGGAGAGATTTGCTTCTGCTGTGTCTCTTAATAGAATCCAGAAGGCAAAACAATATCATTAATATCTTTTGTCCTTTTTGGGTTCTGCTCTTTTCTGTGTTGGCTTCATTCTTAGCTCACAAGGTTACAAAGATGATTGCTGGTGATTGCCAGTTTGTTTAATCCTTAGAGTTTATAATCCCAGAGCAAAGTTAGTGATTCTCTTTTACCACATAACAAATCTCAGAAAGGGCCAGGTGCAGTGGCTCATACCTGTAATCCCAGCACTTTGGGAGGCTGAGGTGGGAGGATTGCTTGAGCCCAGGAGTTTGAGACCAGACTGGGCAACATAGCAAGACTCCCCGCCACTCCCCCAATGCCCACTCTACAAAAAATAAAAAACAGCCAGGTGTGGTGGTGCACGCCTGTTGTCCCAGCTACTGGGGAGGCTGAGATGGGAGAATTGCTTGAGCCTGGGAGGTCAAGGCTGCAGTGAGCCATGATGGCACCTCTGCACTCCAGCCTGGGCAATAGAGTGAGACCCTGTCTCAAATATATATATATATATATCAGAAAGGGATATATATATATATATATCAGAAAGGGATCTGATCAGCTAGTCTGTGTCCAGCCCTATGGTGGGGTGATTAGGGGTCACGTTACTGCCCACTCATGAGAATCACATTGTGAGATTAGGGTAGCAATGCCCGACAGGATGACATACAGGACAGCAAAATAAAAAATCTCCCTCTCCCTGCAGAAAATTAACTACAGGCTAGGGTTTTGCTCACCATAACCTAAGGCATCGGGGGTGAAACACGTTACTGTGATTGCTGAATTGAATCCTTTGGTCCTGTGCACTGGCTCACACTCACTCATGTGCACATCTGTCTGTGTAGGAGATCCTTTTTAGTCTCAGAACTGCTAGTATGCCTCTCTCCATTGAGATTGGTTCGGCAACACATGGAGCTGGCCCAGCAAGAGGTTCTAACATCAGTGACTACAGCTAAAAAGAACCAGGGCAGACAAAGGCTAACATTCAACCTTTCCTCTGAATCTTGGAATTGGAAAGGGCTCTAGTGACTGTCCACTCCACTTGTTTTGATTAAACAAATTGTCCTTTGGCCTTGCATCACAGATACTACCCTCCCTACAACCTGTCCTGTATCTTTTTATTCTACTATGTTGATTTGTCCCTTCATCTACAATGAAAAGGATTTAGCATGATCTGGTATAAAATATAGAAGAATTTTACTTTATTTGCTCATATTCGTGTCCTCTGCCTCTCCACGGCTACCAGTTGCCTACCTAGCCTCTCCACACTGTTCCAGCTTCTTGACCTCCCCTTTTTTTTTTTCTATCTTTAAGGCACTTCAATTTTCACTAGTATTATCCCATAAAGACATAAGCAAAGGACAAGGTCAGAGCAGTCAGTTGTATTCCTTATTAGTAGCTTTGATAAGAGGCTTTGGGGGAAGAGGTTGAAACTAACGGCTATAATGAAGTTTTGGGTTCTGTAAAGATTTCATTTATTGGTGCTATTGGTCTCCCCATTAAATGCATGTCTGTTCTGTGTACCTTTGCACACAGTTTGCATAACATATAATATTTATTACTGAAACCTTGCAAACTTCTTAAATTGTATAGAAAAGGCTGTGAAACTTACTCTTAGAGAACATAAAAATATAGAGAACAAAGGTCATAACTCCAAATATTGAGTGATACAGTGTTTTGAAAAAAAAAAACCAGAATAAAACAAAATTAGTTACTAGAGTAGAAGAGATATAGTTTTAATATGTATTGCTACATGTCTTTTTGCCCTCCCCCAATTTAGTAAAGATGCACTAGGTGTTAATAATATTCTTCTTATCATACAGTATATTTTAATCTAGCATTTTAGAAAACTTTTTATAAGTTCATAGATAAAAGGCCTGTCAGAATGTGACTCTTCATTTTCAGATGTTGTGAACTGGAATTCTGCATGATTTTTATGGAAATGACTATACTTTTAAAATGTGAAACTTTTAATAAAACAAAACAAATTTAAAGCCCTCAAACCTTTTCTTGGTAGTCCTCATGTCCCCCTGTGATTCTTAAGTATACGTTAACTAGTTTCAGATGTGTTTTGTTTGCTGACTCAAAATCAGCCCTTTATTTTAAGAAAAGAAATAGTGTAATTAGTACTTAATTGCTTTGGATATTTTGGGCATTTGGAGAAGAGGGTAATTCAAAGGCCAGAGAAATTAAACTTTCAGAATGTTCTTTATGCGTGTGTAATTTCTTTTTAAAAAATGCCCTCTAAAGACAGGCCTGACAACTTAAAAATGAATGAAGACCTGGGTTGTTTTTAAAAATTAACATCATCTTTGGATGTGGTTTTATTGATTTATTTAAGATAAATTGGAGAGGGGACCATTGAAGTGCTAGAAAACAAGTAAGGGTAATTCAAAGGCCAGATACTATGTAGTTCATCTCCTTTTCAGGCAGGTGTTGTCTAAATAGCTCACAGATGGCAGTCTTCCTCTCTTACATTTCAAGGTCTTCCAAGATGAAAATAAATTTTTCCCCACTTTAAAAATATTACATTTGATCAAATTTAAATATTTGCATAATTAAGAATGGTATATGGTCTGCTGGGACCAACTGCAACTTGGTTGACATGGGCACTTATCCTGTATCTGCAGTGATTTGAGAGGTCTAGGTCTTGTTTGGTCATTTAACTTCTCTAGGCCAGTTATATTGTGTATAAATTGGAATGTTGGACTAGTAATCTCTACAATTTTACTAGTTTAGAAAAGTTTCTGAGGCACCCATTATCTAAAAATCTATGTTTTGTGAATCTGAAGGTTAACAGGTCTGCTTTTAAGTGATAATATTCCTATATTAATTTTGATAATGAACACTTGAACTATGACATTAATGAACTTAATGATTATGAAATATATTGGGTTTTTAAATATATACCTTAAACCAGAAGACCCTTACTTTGTATCTACTGTAGTCGCTGAATAAGACACATATGCAGAATTTGAAGATTGGTTTCATATTGATTTCCAACCATTTGTGGAAGTCATCCTAAAAGTACTATTTCATATTATTGCCATTACCTTTTTTTCATTCTAACTAATATTATTTTTACTTTGTTCTTAATCTTTATCATTTTTTTCTTGAAGAAAACATCTTATATTACTGTTGAAGAAACAGTGAAACTTGAAGAAACAGTTTATATTACTTAAACATCTAGCTTCCACTTAGAAAATTCAAAGAATCATAAGTAACTACTTGGCTCAAACATATGCAGTTTTATAAGAGCCTGTATGAAATGTGTGATTCTTAAGGAAAACATAAATTGTAAAACTGACTATAAAAGAGATAAATATATATATCAAGTGATCAGTAGCCAAAGAAAAAAGAGTTGCCCACCCAACAATGGCACCAGGCACAGATTGGGTTTTGTGGGGAAATTCTACTAAAATATTAAGGAGTGGATAGGTCCAGTGTTATTTAAAATACTTGAGGCCAGGCATGGTGGCTCACGCCTGTAATCCCACCACTTTGGGAGGCCGAGGCAGGCAGATTATTTGAGGTCAGGAGTTTAAGACCAGCTTGGCCAACATGGGGAAACCTTGTCTCTACTAAAAATACAAAAATTAGCCAGGCATAGTGGCATGCACCTGTAATCCCAGCTACTTGGAAGGCTGAGGCAGAAGAATCACTTGAACCCAGGAGACGAAGGTTGCAGTGAGCCGAGATTGCGCCACTGCACTCCGACATGGGCGACAGAGCAAGATTTCATCTCAAAAAAAAAAAACACAAAAACTTGACGTCAAAGAAAAATTTTCCCATCAGTATTAAGGAAAGAGATGCCGTCTTTTTTACACAATTGAGATGAACCGCAGATGAACATGTAGAACAGACAGTTGGGACCAAGGATGAAAGATAACAGAGTTACCCAATAAAACCTTGAACTTTGAGTCTAGTTGGTGCCTTTGTGCCTTGTTGATAATTAGGGAATTAATTTAAGAAAGGAAATTATTGTCAGTCCAGATAGGCTTTGTAAAGACATGGATACTGTTAAACATGCACTTGTATTTTACTCATTCATCTTTTGGGGGCATTAAGTGTCCTGGGGCCTAGAACAAGTGAACAAGGCCACCTGTTTCAAAATGCTGCTTCCTACCCTGGTACCATCATTTCGTCTGAACTTTGCCAAGTTGTTACCTCGTCGTTTCTTAGATCTAGGATGCAGGAAGCAAGCCAAAGGTAGAAACAGAGGAGATAGGGCAGTGAGAGTTTAGTAAATAAATTAAAGGAAGAAGATACCCAATACATAGCATTTTACATGTTTGGCATAACCTCTTTACTATAAAAACTAGAAGTCTAATATCACCAATGGTGACAAAGACTTCCAGATGCTATCCTTTGGCTACGATTATTATTGAGTCAGCTTCATGTTGAGAGAGAAAGAGTGAGAGGGAGGGAGAAAGAGAGAGAGGGGTGTGTGTATGTGAGAGAGAGAAAGAGAGAGAGCGAGCCAGTTGTAGTTTGTTGAAGTTCACCACAAAAAGATGGGAAGCATCCCCAGCCACACTTGATGTTTTGTGTTTAAATTTTGAGGTTTGGGATTGTTAATTTTCATATTAAGTCAGCCATGCGATTTAAATTGTAGATATTATGTTAGTAATTTTGGTGCAGTGAACAGGAGTGCAGCATCTGTCTTTTAAAGGGATTTTTATGTGTGCATTTGGATTGCTTGGTGACCTTTGAAATTTTGTTTTGCACTGTTATCAGAAACGTAATCATTTTTCTTTCTGAAGCAGATTTTAACATCTGAAAAGGTTGATGAAGCTAGGATAGTTTTAATGAAATATTAATCTATCTTTTTTAATGTCACCATTGCTTTTAAAACTGTTCATCAGCTACCGGAAACATCAGCTTAAGGCACTGGAGTTGATTTTAATTAAATATTCTCATTGTGGTCAGAGCATAGTTACAGAACAGAAACTTGTCTTATCTTGTTCATCTGCAGCTCACTTTCCAAATTCTCTTGTTTTTAAAGTCATATTATTTCAATCTGTATTTCTTTATCTTAGTAGTTAACTTGAGATTTTTTATATTTCAAGGAGGGGAGATTATTCTGAATACTGGCACCAATCCTTCAAAATCTAGACAGCTTAAGGATATTGACTTTTAACAAAATTTAACTTAAATGTCTACTTTAAATATGTGTCTTGTCATTAAAAGGTTATTTACGTTTAAAATGCTGACCTTTCAAGATGTGCACAAGAGTGTTCTAAAACAGAGTTTCTGAACATTGGCCGTGAAACCACTGTCTTGGGCTGACAAATGGATTGGAAATAAGCTACCCAACACTGGGAATGGGCCATTAATTTTAATCAAAGGTGATGCAGGAAGGCGAATGGGTTGCATGACAATGTCAACAGCCCAGTAGGTGTTAAGAGACCACACAGCCTTCCTTGTTACTTGGTCAGGCCATTAGTTGAGGTTGGGTGAAGACAGAAAGCCATGTCTGGAATTGAATGACCAGGTCACTCCAAAATCTAATGGAGAACTCCCCATTTCAGAAATCACATTGTAATGCCATTAGAAGTCAAGGACAGCATTTAGAAAATATTGGTGGATTTTTTTTTTTTTTTTTTTTTTTTTTTTAACAATCACCTTTCTAGTTTTTCCCAACTTTGTCAAGCTTCCTGTTTTCCTGCCTTCTTTCCTTCTGAATAGATCATTGATATTTACAGGGGACCAAGAAATCGAACAGACTTAGGAAAAAAAAATCTGAAAGCCTGTTTGCTTTTCAGAATTACATATTATAAAACTCAGGTAAATGCCAGAAACAATAGCATACCAAAGGAATTAAGCAGGATAACTAATTCTTTATGGCGATCTCATCGTCCTTGTCTCTTTCTTGTGTGTGGGAATAGTTTCAGTAATTGAAACTAAACTTTCGTAATTGTTTTATTGAAAGCATTTTTTCATAATTGTAAAGGCCACTGTGCTTGCCCCTTTACTATAAATTTTCAATGCTGGCTGATAACATTTGTAATTTTCACAGCAGTGAAAGCCTTTATTTTAAATCAGTAAGTATATTACCTTATTTTGAGTACTTTCAATTACAAAAAAGGTAGTGTATGACAGCTTGAACTTGTGATGTTTGTAATAACGAAAAATGCAGAAAAAATAATGAAAGAAGCATATCTGAAGCACATTTACGCTTCAGGGTTGTTCAGAAAGTTCATTATTTCTGACACAGCACTGCATGCCTAAGAAAGATATGTATGACTACAGTAGTAATTTTTATACGTATTTAAGAAATAAAAACAAATATATTCCTATCTTGTTAATTGAATAGTGTTTTAAGTAAATAGTGTTTGTTCTTCCTATAGATGAAGATCAGCTCCGTGCAAAGGGTTATGACAAAACACCAGACTTCATTTTACAAGTACCAGTTGGTAAGTGCTTTAACTCTGTTATGCATTTGTTTTTAGAGAAAAGGGATGTATTTTTTAATTTTTTTATGTTAATATTAGCTTTATAATATTATGAATGGGTGGATAATTGGAAAATATTACTTTTAAATGGCAGAAAATAATAGGTTCAGAAGAAATCTGTCTTAAAATCTTTTGCATATATTGAGAAATAAACATGTTTTCTAAAGATATTTTGGTTGTTATTTTCAACTTACTTCTCTAAATTTCAAATTCCTTAAACATAGATCTCTTGAAGAGCCAGACTGATTTTGGTCTGCTTGATATGTCACTTGTCGAGTTATACAGGCAGTCTGAGAACTAGGAAAGGGAGTTTTGAAGAATATAATGAAAATCAAAGGGATATGATTGTCACATAAATGTTCTTTGTAATGAACATATACAGTGTGTTGTTTTGTAATTACATTTATAGATGATGGTAAGGGCTAAGCCTGTGCTCATTAATGTGAAGCATAGAGAGGCCTGTACAGAGTTCAGAATTTTCAATCTTCCCTTCCCTTCTCTGTATATTAGTAATGCTTTGTCCCTTAGCTGTGGAAGGGCACATAATTCACTGGATTGAAAGCAAAGCCTCATTTGGTGATGAATGTAGCCACCATGCCTACCTGCATGACCAGTTCTGGAGCTACTGGAATAGGTAAGGTCTCATTATTTTTCTTTTAAGATAAACGATACTCAGCTGAAATCTCATTAGAAAAAATATTTTGTTTAGCTGGTAAAAATGCTAGTAGCCTTTGTTTCTAGTAAATACAGGGTTTTGATTAATGTATTCATTTCAGATAATTTAAACTTCTCTGCTTTCATAATGTTGCTTCATTTTTTAAAACTAAAAATCTCTGTGTAAAGTCAAAATTAGTATATATTCCATTTTTCATTCATTTTACAATAATATTGGTGTCACTTAAAATACAGATAATAAGATGTGGTGTATATTACAGTATTGACACAGAACTTTTATCCTTTTGATGTGAAATTTATGCTTACTGTCAGACCTTAAAATAATTTATCCTCAGCTCTCTGAGGAAAGTATCCAAATGATATGAAAGATGGAAATGATATACCTTCCAAGAGTAGGGAATAGTTTACCTACCAGCTCATATTAATGTTCCCGAAGACATGGAAATCTCAGCATTAAGAAAGGAGTGGGAGGGTCTTATTTTACTGATTATCTAGCATATGCCCGGGAAGTTACTTTTATCCCCATTGTACAGATAGCTAAGCTGATACTCAGAGAAAATGATGTGCTGTAGAGCTAGTTATCATGGGTCTGCATTTATCTCTCACTCCCAAATCTGTGTGATTTCCAGCACAACCCTATTGTCATTTACAATGCAACCTTCCGAACTTTGGCTTTTTCTATTATTGCAGTCCCAAGTGTTCACACTACATGTTTTTTCCCCCTTGGAACAGGAATGCCAGCCAACAGTAAGAATACAGTAATAAAATGACATTGGCTCCGATCCTTAAGGAATGAGACAGTAGCATCTGTGGGTAATAGCCTTGTCCTAGGGTAAAAACAGTGACCAGCTACAGAATTTGGTTACTCAGCTTTACAAAAGGCCAGTGGACCTCTCCTGTGGCAGCTGTGCTAAACTAAGCCCACTTTTTGCCATGGTAACAATGATCATGACAAAATGCTGAATGTAATAGCTTTCTTGATTTTCTTGTGTAATTGTGCGTGGCATCCGAGCTTTACTTTACAGGGATGGAGGAGGAAAGTGCAAAATGTTTTAGAAATCAATGCTGTTTCAGCGTTTCCTGTGTTTTATTCAGCCATTATTCAAATTGGCAGTAATGTGGCAAATCGAATTTTAGATTTTTAGCAATTTTATGATGAGTTTGAAATAGTAAAGAAAGCATCATTTTTGGTAGTATAGGGAAAGCAATGACAAGAAAGTCAAATTGCATAAGTTTAGGTTGCTAAAGTATTTAAAAAAAAACTGATAAGCTCAATCAGTAGGGAGGTAGACTGTTTGCCCACCTTTGGTACCGGTCATATCTTTTCTAAGGAACAATTACAAACTAAATCCCAAATGCTAAAGTTTACTTCAAAATTCCAAATTATTATCTTTCTTCTAAAACAACTCAATTATTTATTGAGTACCTACTGTGTATTTAACATTCACCATTTAGAGGCTGATTAAATAATCTAGTCACCTGGATGATAGATTTAGGGATTATTGACATGCCTGGAGGATGTCTGTGTGATAGATAATTTAATACAATTTCCTTTGGATTTTATATCACTTTGTTGCATTCTGCTTTTACCCTTCTGGTGATGTTTTACTTAGACTACTATTGATTTACATTCCCTGAGCACATTGTTTGAATATATACTGGCTAAGTGAGCATAATTCATTTAGGGCATGATGTGTGATACGGGAATGCTAGCCTTGGTTTTAAATGGTCCAGATCATTTAAGGAGTAAATGTCACAAAAGTCACTGATGTTACCAAATGTCTGCAGAGAGGCCAAGAAATGCAAGTTCAAAAAGGAACATTTAGTGCCCAGGTTTGAAATGGAACTTCGGGGTATTTACTTATATGTAAAATTTGTAACATATGATAATGATACAAGCTTACTGGTGATGGAGTATTTTGACAGAAGGAGAACTTGCCCCATTTGTGAATGTATGGGATCCTCCTCTTCTCGTATTTTGCCTCAGCACAACTCATGTATATTAGCAATTGCTAAAGTTCTTCAGCGTATAACTTTAGCAGGTTCTGAAGTTCTTCAGAATTGGAAGAAATTCTCTCCCACCTGTAGGTAGCCTTTCAAGGAGGCTATTGGTTAGAAATTGGGCTTTTTGCTTTATTCATGTGATAAGCCTCTAGTTTATATAAAAACTAATATTACCTAATTGTCCCACTATTTTCAGATTAAAGATTGGATTTTACAATAAGACTGTTCAATTACTATAGACTAATGCTTTTTTTTTTTTTTTTTTTTTTTGAGACGGAGTCTCACTCTGTCATCCAGGGAGTGCAGTGGCGCGGTATCGGCTCACTGAAACCTCTGCCTCCCAGGTTCAAGCGATTCTCCTGCTTCAGCCACCTAAGTAGCTGGGATTACAGGTGCCTGCCACCACTCCCGGCTAATTTTTGTGTTTTTAGTAGAGAGGGGGTTTTACCATGTTGGTCAGTCTGGTCTGGAACTCCTGACCTCATGATCCACCTTCCTTGGTCTCCCAAAGTGCTGGGATCACAGGCATGAGCCACTGCGCCTGGCCTAGACTAATGCTTTTGTATAAATCCATTTCCCACACAAATAACTACACAGCCACCAATTTTTAGATTAACATTTCTATAAGAGTTTTCTTTTATAGTAAATTGCTATTCTTACTCAGCTTAACTAACCTTGAAAACATTTAAATTTTACAATGTAGTCATCTTCCCCAAAATCAGTGCTATTGAGTAAAGAACATAAGCAGCCGTTCCTACAAGCACATCCCCATCCCAAGTCCCAGTTATGAACCTTGGTTAAACAACTACTCAAAACTCTGTAGTCTCTACTTCTACAGAGTTAAAGGAGATAAAGAATGCCTCTGGGAAGCATTTGGACCATAAATATAGCCCCAAGTTACATAAGGCTACCAGAAAATACATTTCCTTATGAAATCAACACACAAGAAGTCTTCTAATCCTGTTTCTCTAATCAAAAGGTGAGTTCTTTGACAATTTGGCATCTCTTACTAAGTATACTTTTATACCGAGATGATGACTTGTAAAGAAAGAAACCAATTCTACCAGTCTAAGGTCAGATTACATACATGGTCTCTAATGTGTGACCTTTCAAAGAGGCAGGGATAGACACATTGTCCTTACTTTTGGTGGTTTGAGATAAAGTGGTTCAGTTTGAATGAAAATATCGAGTGACCTTAAATGACAGAGAAAGAGCCATATGCTGTAAAGCACATGAACCGTGACCAACAACCACTGATCAAGAACATGGAAATTGCAACTGCAAGCTTCAGCCCCTCCATCTGCCATTCCAGTCACATTCTGGCACGTTCTCATTAGAGACATCTCTTTAAAACCAAAGTGCACTTTGTTGATATACCTCTCTGCTTCTTTCAAAGAAAATCTAAGCTTCTTGGCTGGAAGAAATGGGGCAAAATTTGTTTTCTCAATTTAGTGATCCTTGAAGTAACGGGAGGAATATTGGGTTTGAATCCAGAGTATGCCACTTTCTGGTCCCATGACTGGGAGCAACTTACTGTGTTTTCTCCTCAATAAAATGGGCTGAATAAAACCTTTTTTGCCCTATTACTCTGAAGATCAGTTATTTGATATATGCAGAGCACTTTCACAGTGCCTGGCAGTCAAAAAAATACTAGTTCCCCTCTGCCTGTTTTTCTGTATACCACTGATGAAGTTTAGAAGGCTTCTGACTAGACATTTTTAATTGCCTACTTTGCCACATAAACTACTCAGCTAATTTCAGCACTCAGCTTGGCTGACATCTCTTTGAGAAACCTTCCTGCATCCTAAGATTGGGTTTGATGCACCTCCTGTGTTTTGCTAATAATTTCATAACATCTATCAAACATTGTCATTGCTTGTTTACTTGTCAACCTCCTCCAATTAATATTGAGTTCCATCTTATTTACTGGTTTTATCCATCTTTGGTTGTCCAGAATCTGGCATATAGTAGGTGATAGTAGATATTTATTGATTGTATTTACTGATGTCTGACAGACAATAATGTTTTGAATCGGCCATTGAGGAATTTGTCAGGCATTGTGACATTAAGCCATAGTACAATCAAATTTTTTTCTTTGAGAATTCAACTCAAAGGATAGTGAAGAAAATGCCTAATTTTTCTGAAAAACTTTTATGCACTTTTCAAATGTATAGGCTCTTGCAGTCCTACTTCATGAAATAGAGCATAAATGTATTTAACATAAAGATTTTAAAAACAGAAAATAACTGAGAACTAAATGACAAATGCACTTTATAAAGGTTTTTAGATAAATATGCATAATCTTATGTTGGTCGGTTGCTTTCCCAAAACTTCAGACAGTTCTCTCATTTGAAATTTGACATAGAATACCGTGAAAATTCTAAGCAGAGGATAAACTCTAGTTTCTTTAAGGCATGCATAAAGCTGGGCCTGGAGCAAGAGTACAAATGGAGCCTTATATACTATGTGTCTAAATATTAAGTTAACAGACCTTAAATAAAGTATATTCTATTCTACATGAAGAGCTGAAAGTTTAGATTTACATAGATTCCTTGGATTTCCAGGCTATGTGTGTCAGTGCAGGGAGAGGTGTTCCCACTGCACAGCCTGCCTTCCTTTTCTTCCCACCCTCAGCTCCATCCTACACCTGGAAAGGTGTCAAGCATATGCCCAGCCTGCATATCCAAGCTCCATGTACATTCCCATAAACCACTGCTCTCAGGCCAGAGTTGCACACTCTGGTTGTCTGCCCTCTTATCAGGTGAATGAACCTGAGAGAAAGGGCCCTCCAGGCCCTGGGAGTGGTCTTGGGGCTGTAAGATCAGGAAGTTCTGAGGTCACTGATACCTAGAATGTGGCCTAGAAACTGGTTGAGGGAACAGGTATCAGATGGGGATGTTCCCTTGGCCCCATAAACTTCTTACTTCATGGATTCAGATATAACTAGACAGGGGCCAGAGCAGAGTTACCTAAAGCTTGGGTGCAGGACATGGACCTCTCTTGATTGGCTCTAAAGGACAGTATTAAAGGAAGCAAGTGCATAGATCTTTCAAAGCCATTTCTTGTTCTGGTGTTAGGATAGGAGGGGAGATGAGCACCAGAGGACATATGGTCTTGATCACATTTATGTACCACGGAAACAATTAAGAGCTGAGTTCTATCTGTCAGATTTTTGAACCTTTGGCTCCAGAGAGTCTACTCTCCTGAAGGCAATATTAAGCTAATACCTTCTGCCACAGAATTGATTTGACTTTAGTTCATACCTCTAAGTATTTTTTAAAGATCAGTTATTTACTCAATGGTCTGGCAAGCAATTTACTCAATTGCTTTCTCTGGTTTGTGATAGCTTGAGAGGAGAGGCATTTAGAATGGGAATGCCAACCAGTTAGAGTTAAGGAAGATATTTTTCAGAGCATGGTCGAAGTTTTTCCTGTATTAAGATACTTTCAGGAACCCTGCAATTAGCCAAATCACAGATTTCCAGTTATTTCGGTCTTGTTAAAAACAAGGCTGATCACATCTGTCTTAAGTTGGAGTATGTGCCTTAGCAATAGACGCTCTTGCAAACCTTTAATTACAGCAGCCTCAGAAGCAGCACTGCTGCTGTGTACTATCAAGTAGCAACAACAAGTGACAGATTGACTAATAATTAGCAAATGCTCTGGAGAGGGCTTTGATAAAGGTAAAATATAATTTGCTTTTTCCATCTCTTAAAATTGAGTTGGTTGTGAGATATTGATGTCCCATTGTTCCAGACAGATACTTGACACTGTTGCTAGCTGGAGTAACCTCAAAATATTTTATCAGGATGAGGGAAGTGTCTTCTGTGTATAGAGTACTTTGAGAAAAATGACTTCTCACAATGGTTATAATGGATAAGTATCATTTTTTCAGCATGTTGAATGTGAATAACAAGACTTTTCTAAGTGAGGAATTCATATTTTCTGCCATCATTCATTGATTTTAACAAAACTGAGCAAAGAATAGAAATGTTATCTTAGGCCTTTAGAGTGATATTCTTAATAAGGAGACAATTATTGAGAAACTAGAATGACTTAAAGAAAACAGATCTATAAAGGAATGTCAATGAATTATAGTTTCTCTGGCTAGAAAGACATCAAATGATTACTCTTTTCAAGCATATGTAAGATTTTTACAAGAGGGGTATATTGACCAGTTTCACAAATCCAGGGGACCAGAGAATTGTTGAGAGGATGACTTCCTGTTGACACCCACTGTGACAAAGTTAATCTGAGTCATGTATAGCTTAGAAATCTTACACCAAACCAAACCAACAAGCAAAGGATTGAGTGGCCATTCTAAGAATGGAAACACACCATTATGATCATCCAGAGAGGGTGAGGGAAAAATAAATGAGAGTTTACCAATATTGGGAGCACAGTTATTGTCAAGATCCCAAGAATACAGAGTCTATTTCCGAGGCTAATTCTAGAATAATGGAGATCAGATCAAAATTGATACTAAAAAGGCTTGGAGTCTAGCTTAATGGTTCTCAAAGTTTACTGTGTGTTAAAATCACATGGGGGTTGTTTTTAAAATATTGATGTTGGCTTTACCCTATTTTAATTGGTGTGCAGTGCAGCCTGGACTCTGGGATTTTGGTTGTTGTTGTTCTGTTTGAAAACTATGATGAGGTTAGTCTGTATCTAACATTGAAGTCAGACTCTTCTTTACCTAACCTCGACTTGCTAGCTAGCCCTAGCATTCTTAGCTTATCTGCTTCCAAACAGTCTCTCCATGAAATAGTTGCTTTATGAAGAAATACAGGTCCAGGTCAGCAAACATTTATAGGCACTGTGTTAGTCAGTAGGGACTCAGCCCCTGCCTTTGAGGGGTTAACAGTGAGAAGTGAGCAGTAAACTGCAGAGGCAGCACCTGAACCCAGGTCTCTTTGTGAACTCCACACCTGTGCTCTTTCTACTCCACCGGCAGCTTCATGTCTGTCAAGGTGGTAAATACGTTGGAAGAGGCTACTTTGTCAGTTAATGGGCTTGCTAAGCTAAAACTGAAACCCTCTCCAGCATACACGTTTTAGATACTCACCTTCATGTGGTTGGAGAAAATGGACCATTTGTTCTCTGTTCTTCAAGAGCCTATATTCCGTATTTTAAAAAACAACTTTATTGAGGTATAACTGACACAGAATAAACTCATATTTAAAGAGTACAATTTAATGTTTTGTATAAACCTATAAAATTATTACCATGATAGAGATAGTGAGGATACCTGCCACCCCTAGGTTTCCTGATGCCCCTTTATAATCCACCTTCCTAATCCCTTCAATTCTCCCTGCACCTCTGTAACCACTGATCTGCTTTCTGTGACTGTTGATTACTTTGCTGCTTCTACTATTTTATGTAAATAGAACTATGCAGCATGTACTTTTTTTTGTCTAGCCTTTTTTACTCAGCATAATTATTTCAGGATAATGTATGTTGAATGTATCAATAGTTCATCTTTTTATTGCTGAGAGGCATTAAGTAGCATGACTGTTCCACGGTTTATTTATCCATTCATCTGTTGATGGACATTGGGCTTATTTTTAGTTCTGGCTATTACTAATAAAGCTGATCTGAACAGTTTTGTAAAATATTAACATGATTTCATTACTCTTGAGTAAAGATGTAATGTAATCATTTCATACCTGGGAATGAAATGATTGGGACATAGGGTGGGAATATTTTTACCTTTTTACAAAATGACTGAACTCTTTTCTGAAGTGGTTATACCATTTTATATTTCCACCAGCAGCTTATGATAGTTCCATCTGCTTCCCATCTTCCTCATCACTTGGTATGGTCAGTATTTTTAACTCAAGGCTTTCTAATAGTTGTGTAAAAATGTGTTAATGTGATTTTTAATTTGCATTTTTCTAATGATAAATTATATTGAGAATCTTTTCATATGTTTATTTGCTGCCTGTTTTCTCTCAAAAAGTTTCTCTTGAAATCTTTGCTTCATTAATTAATTGAGTTGTTTTATTATTATTGAGTTTTGGTAGGGCATTTTTATTTTATGTTTTAGTATTCTGGATATAAATTTCTTGCATGTAGAAATGGTTCCAGAACCCATTTTTGAGAAGACTCTCTTTTTTCCACCTAAATTACCTTTGTACATTTGTCAAAAATCAGTTGTTCATATAGGTATGGGCCTGTTTCTGAATTCTCTATTTGTTCCATCATCAGTTTTTCTATACCAATTCAACACTGTTTTGATTACTGTAACATTATAATTTTGAAAACAGATAGTAGGTCCTCCAATTTTGTTATTCTTTTCAAAGTTACTTTTTGCTCTTCAAGATGTTTTTTACCATATGAATTTTAGAGTCAGCTTATTAATTCCTATAAAAACCTGCTGGGATTTAGATTGGGATTACATTGAATTTACAGATCAATTTGGGAAGAATTAACATCTTCATAATATTGAGTCTTCTGATCCATGAACCTGACATCTCTCCATTTATTTAGGTCTTTTAACATTTTTCTCAGAAATTGTTCTGTAGTTTTCAGTGCACAAATCTCACATTTTTTGTAGATTGATATCTAAGTATTGATTGAATGATGGCTATGTAAGTACTTTATAGTTCTTAATAATATTAGTAATGATAGTTTTGTTTCCATTTGTTCATTGCTACTATAGAGGAATACAATTGATTTTGTATTTTGATTTTCTATACTGCAATAAAACCCATTTATTAATAGTTTACCTCATTGGTGGAAGTGATAGGATTTTCTACATAGACAACTATGTTGTTTATAAAGACTATTTTACTTCACTTTCAATTTGTATGCTTTTTTTTTTTTTTTTGCATTTGCTTCATACAAAAGTGAATGGTAAGAATGGACATTTTTGCCTCACCGCTGATCTTAGAAGAAAGATTTTAGATCTTTCACCATTAAGAATGATGTTAGGGGTGAGCACAAGTGACTTATGCCTGTAATCCCAGCACTTTGAGAGACCAATCCAGGAGAATCTCTTGAGGCCAGGGGCTCCAGACCAGCCTGGGCAACATAGTGAGACCCTGTTTCTATTAAAAAAAAAATTAGCCAGGCATGGTGGTACACACTTGTAGTCCTAGCTACTCAGAAGTCTGAGATGGGAGGATCACTTGAGCCCAGGAATTGGAGGCTGCAGTGAGCCATGATCATACCACTGCACACTAGCCTGGGCAGTAGAGTGAGACTCTGTCTCTAAAATAAATACAAAAGAATTATGTTAGCTGTAGGTTTTTGTAGATGCCCTTTATCAGGTTGAAGAAACTCCCTTCTAGTCCTAGTTTGCTAGAAGTTTTTTATCAAAAATTGGTGTTGGATTTTTGTCAAATGCTATTTCTGCATCTATTGTGATGATCATGTAAGTTTCTTAAATTAGTCAATATAGTGAATTAATACTGATTGATTTTTTAATGTTATACCAACCTTGCTTTCCTGAGATAAACTCCATTTGATTATGAAGCAATACACTTTTTATATTTTGCTGGATTTGATTTGTTAAAATCTGTTAGGAATTTTCTCATCTATGTTTATGAGTGATACAGGTTCATGTTTTATTTTTCCTTCTAAAGTATTTATCTGGTATTGGTATTAGAGTAATGCTGGCCTCTTAGTATGAGTTGGGAGGCATTCCCTCCTCTTTAATTTTTTTGAAAAGTTGGCACAGAATTGCTATTATTTCTTCCTTAAATTTTTGGTGGGATGCCCCAGTCAAAGCATCTGGGCCTGTGGTATATTTTTGGTGAAAGATTTTTAACTATAAAATCAGTTTCTTGTAGTTATAAGACATTCAGATTATGTCTTTTTTTTTCTTGAATGAGCTTTGGCACTTTGAGTCTTTCAAAGTGTTTGTCCATTTAATCTAAGTTGCAGAATGTTTTGGCATAAGCTTGTTGAAAATATTCCCTTATTATCTTTCAATATCTGTAGCTATGTCTCCTTTCTAATTCCTGATATTGATAATTGTGTCTTCTTTTCCAGATCAATCTGCCTGGAGGTTTATCCATTTTATTGTTCTTCTAAACGAACCATTTTTTTTTGTTGTTTTTTTGTTTTTTTAAATATTGGTTTTCTTTTTTCTCTTTCATTGGTGTTTAATCTTACATTATTTTCTTTTTGTGTATTAATTTCTGTTTAGTTTGCTCTTCTTTTTCTAGTTTCCTAAGGTGGAAAACTGAAGTTGTTGATTTTAATTCATTTTTTTCCAATATAGACATTTTATTATTTTTCATTTATTTATTTATTATTTTTTAAATTATACTTTAAGTTCTAGGGTACACGTGCACAACGTGCAGGTTTGATACACAGGTATACATGTGCCATGTTGGTGTGCTGCACCCATCAACTCTTCATTTATATTAGGTATTTCTCCTAATGCTATCCCTCCTCTCTCCCCCCACCCTATGACAGGCCCCGGGGTGTGATATTCCCCACCCTGTGTCCAAGTGATCCCATTGTTCAGTTCCCACCTATGGGTGAGAATATGTGGTGTTTGGTTTTCTGTCCTTGTGATAGTTTGCTGAGAATGATGGTTTCCAGTTTCATCCATGTCCCTGCAAAGGAAATGAACTCATCCTTCTTTGTAGCTACATAGTATTCTATGGTGTATATGTGCCACATTTTCTTAATCCAGTCTATCATTGATGGACATTTGGGTTGGTTCCAAGTTTTTGCTATTGTGAATAGTGCCGCAATAAACATACGTGTGCATGTGTCCTTATAGTAGCATGATTTATAACCCTTTGGGTATATACCCAGTAATGGGATGGCTGGGTCAAATGGTATTTCCAGTTCTAGATCCTTGAGGGATCGCCATACTGTCTTCCACAATGGTTGAACTAATTTACACTTCCACCAGTAGTGTAAAAGCATTCCTATTTCTGCACATCCTCTCCAGCATCTGTTGTTTCCTGACTTTTTAATGCTTGCCATTCTACCTGGCATGAGATGGTATCTCATTGTGGTTTTGATTTGCATTTCTATGATGACCAGTGATGATGAGCATTTTTTCATGTGTCTGTTGGCCACATAGATGTCTTCTTTTGAGAAATGTCTGTTCATATCCTTTGCCCACTTTTTGATGAGGTTGTTTTTTTCTCGTAAATTTGTTTGAGTTCTTTGTAGATTCTGGGTATTAGCCCTTTGTCAGATGGGTAGATTGCAAAAAGTTTCTCCCATTCTTTAGGCTGCCTGTTCACTCTGATGGTAGTTTCTTTTGCTGTGCAGAAGCTCTTTAGTTTAATTAGGTCCCATTTGTCTATTCCAATATAGACATTTTAATGCAATAAATTTACTTCTGAGCACTGTTGTGGCTGTATCTCACAAATATTTACATATTGCATTTTCATTTTTATTTGGTTCCACATACTTTCTACTTTTGATTTCTTCTTTGACCCACACTTATTTTGAAGTATGCTGTTTTGTTTTGAAATATTTGAGAAATTTTCAGATTATCTTTCTGTTTGGTTTCTAATTTAATTCCATTGAGATCAGAGAACAAATCTGACTTCTTTTAAATGTATTGAGATTTATGTTATGGCTCAGACTGTGGTTATCTCTGTAAATTTTCTATGTACACTTGAAACTTTATTCCACTTTTGTGTTTGGAATGTCTTATAAATGTCAATTAGGTCAAACTGGTTGTTTGCATCATTCAAGTTTTCTATGTCTTTACATATATGCACTTATCAGAACTCTTCTGAATACTTGAGGGAGACCCTCTTAGGTTCCTGGAATTTCTCTCTCTCTCTCTCTCTGTGGGCAGCTTTCTCCTGCTGATATTCTGCCCTTTAAACTCTAGTTGCCTTGGCTTTCCCATTCTTCTAGCGACAATTCCTCAACTCAGGGAGACTGCTGGGCTTCACCTGGGCTCACCATTTGGACATCACAGCTTGGAAACTGTATTAAGCTGGGCCAATCAAATGGCTCACTCTTTGTAATCCCATCACTTTGGGATTACAGTTCTTCATTGCTTGATGTCTAGTGTTTAAAAACTGTTATGTCATCTATTTTGTTTTTTAACTTTGAACAGAGAGCTAATCCCGTCTTTGTTACTCTAACTTGGTTCCAAGTAGGAGACTTTCAATTATGATTTTAACACATAGTTTAACAGATTTGTGTAAACCAGTTTGTCTTAAAATTAACCTTGTAATCTTAACCTTTGTATCTTTATTAAATCCATTTAACTTATAGACTTCATTGTCATCATGGAAGAGTACTGTGCAGTCCTTCAGGTTACTTTCTTTTGAGCTCTCTCTCTCTCTCTCTCTCTCTGTCTCTCTGTCTCAGACATCCATATATTCTACCTCTCTTTCCTTCAGGCTTCTGAGAGTTGGAGTGGGATTTTTCATTTACAACTTTATGCCCAGCAAAAGGGAAGTCTTTAATATGTTCAAGGCCAAGGATTATAATAAGCATATGGTTGTTAGACAGCAGCTTTCTTTGGTTATCTACTGGTAGCACTCAGGGCTTCTTATGCCTCTTGGATTAAAATAAAGCCGGCCATATTTTGGTGAGACAGAGCCCTGTTCACAGCAGCTATGCCTTTTCATTTCCTCTGCCTTTAAGGAACACATGTTCCCATTTCCAAGCATCTTCTGATGTTTGGTATCATTCAGGTATCTCCTGGAATGGATAATGTATAAGTGATGAGGCTACATTGCCCTGGTTTGCCTATGCTCATTCTCTTCTCACATATGTGGAATATGGAAAATGAGTCATGAATGCAATTCACATGTCTCGTACTCTTCTCATAAAACAGAAATCTTCATGGATACATAATGGCAATGGTAAACATTCTTTCATTCTAATTTCTAATTGACTCTGGAAGTCAAATTCTTATAAAGATTAAATTTCTCCTATGAATTCCCTTTATTCATTAACACAAGTCAATTACATTCACTTGTGTGTGTGTGTGTGTTTTCCCTCTCCCTTACATTCTTCCAATCTACTCTTAAGATCTGTGTGAATTCTATTCTCTTAATTTTCTTCCTTTTCTGTCTGAATCCCTGACATTGAGATATTTCTTGTGTTTTGGTCACCTTTTCTCACATAGGATTGTACTAGCAAATTGTCTTGTTAACCCTTTCCTGCTTCTCTTTATATATTCCCTTTTGCTGTTTCCTTCTCATTTGTTGCTAGCAGCTTGCTAACCATTACCACCACCTCCCATTTTAAATTTAGTCTTATAGCTGGTATTTCATTCCAAGTGATCATAAGTTAAAAACTAAAGCCAATTTTTTTATTTAATAAAGAGGATTTTTTTAAGGATTCATAAAGCTCATCAACTCATAAATAGGAGGCTATCTTAGTCATCTTTGATGACCAGCTGCAATATTTTAAGAGTACTCCATATTGATTAAGAAGGTATTAAAAATGAAGTCATTGGTTGTGTGCTAATGGCAGGTATATAAAGCCATATTGAACTCAACACTAGATTAAAATATTTGATGAGCCCCAATTACCTTTCATTGGTTTAATGTGAAGTAGTATTTTTTACTGCTTCATATTTCTTTTATTTATTTTTTATTTTAGAGACAAGGCTTCACTTTGTCACCCAGGCTAGAATGAAGTGGTGCACTCATAGCTCACTGCAACCTTGAACTCCTGGTCTCAGGCAATCTTCCCACCTCTGTCTCCCAAAGTGCTGGGACTATAGGCATGGGCCACCATGCCTGGCCTGCCGTATTCCTAATGCAACAAGTTCTAGCAAACTGGCCCATCAGTAGTGGCATAGATATACAGTTAAATTTAGCTGATGTTGAATAAGTTACTTCTATGTAGAAATAGCATATTATGTATTTCAGAGCATACAAAGGTGAGCAAAACTTAATCTTGCCTTCAGTGAATTTAATTCAAACTAATAGGGAAACAAACATGTACATAGATCATAATAATAGCTAACATTGAACACCAATTATGTTCAAGGTGCTGGTTTAAGCACTTACATGTATTTTCCACTCTAATCCACATAACAATCCTATGAGGTAAATGCTAGTATTTTATCTGTATTTCATATGAGAAAGTTGAGCTATGAAGAGGTTAAGTGCCCAAATTAAGGTCACAGAGCTAGAAAGCCAGTGGAGTTTTTTGAATAGAAGAGTGATATAATCAGGACCTAACTTTAGGATAGATATTCTGGTAGCAGTGCTTAGATTGAATAGAAACAAGAATTTGGAAACAGGGACACCATTGCTATTAGTCATCCATATTGAAATAATCCATTAATTCCCAAATTATAGTGGTAGTAGTGGAAATGGAAGGGGACCATATAGACTTGTAGAGATTATAAAGACAGGATTCACAGAATTTGTCAAGTAATGCCGACATTCAATACATCAGTAAAAGTGTTGCTGTATTAAGTGGTTTAGAATAGAGATAACTTTGAGATTTTAATAGTGGTGTTGGCAAAATAATGATGCTATTAAAGAATTGGGAATAGAAAATAATGTAGGTTAGCGATAACTTCAGTTGGGATGTTTAGAGATGTCCAAAGGCAACTGGGCTGTGGGATAGGAATCTGAGTGATGGGTCAGAGATAGTTTGATTTAGGGATCATCCATGGTAGAAAGAGATTAAGTGGTTTTTCTCAGAGGGAGAGAATAGAAAAATGCCTCTTATAAACAGGGAAAGAAGACACTTGTGACATGACATCATAATAAAGTTTAGAGAACTGATTAACAGTAATTATGACTCATAGCAAATTAAATTATTTCTAAATGTACCGACTCCCACCCTTCATCTCTTGCATTTGAACATTTATAAAGTAATTTTAGTCTGTTTGCACTGAATCTGATTATTCAGGGTATTGACAGTTAACCTTACATCAGTTTCTACCATGAGTTATGTGGGTTTAGAAAGTTGTACCAAAATGTACGAACCTAGTTCTTTTAACAATCACACTTGAAAGAAACCTTGGGAGTTGCATTTGTCAAGCAGCTAGGAAAACCATTCATGCATACCCCACATCCAAAGCTCCTTCGGCAGCCCAAACATAAAGAACTGAAAGGTCATTCTTCTTCCTGCAATGTGATGGCTTGTTGACGTATTTTGACACAACAGTACAATGCTGAAAGGGTCTGACCTTCCTGCAACACTGAGGGACTCAGGTTTGGTCAGGATACCTGACATTCATTGCATTTCTCTCCTTGCCTTCCTTCTCCTTCACAGATAAACACACTCCTCAAACACAAAATGCTGCCCTCAGCACAGAAATATTAAATAATTTAAATAGATATAAATGATTGCTTTTTACATTTCTCTTGCCTCTTTTTTTTCCAGTTACCATGAAGCTGAAACCCTTACTTGGAACTATTAATGCTTTTAATTAAAAAATAAAATTAGTTTTTCAAAATAACAAATGTGAATGGAGATTGTTAATAGCTGGAAAGAGAAAAACTAAACAAATGAGGAGGTCTGTATGCTATCTTATGTTTTATAGTCTATCTTTTTGATAGAAATCAATTTATTGGAATTCAGAAGTTTGAGGATTACTTCTGAAGTGCAAGATTAATGTACATAAAGGTAAACTGTAGATAAATTGATTATCTCTTGTGTACATAATGTGTTAAAAGGTTGAAGAGTTAGTTGGAGGCAAGAGAACTATCATGAGGATTTTCTGCCGTGTATAAATTGATGTTCTATGTTAGATTAAGATTTATCTACTGTGAAGCAGGGCTTTGACTGGTTATCCATATTATTTTTTAATTTAGTATATCATGGTGGCATGGAGATAGGAAGAAAAATGTGTACTATTAATGAATTTCTATAAATATAAAAGTAATAACCTAAGTGCTTTTTAAAAAATACTCTTTTTAATGAGAAGCAGCTATTCAGGAAGATTTTCATGCTGTCTCCACAGCTAGTAAATATAAAATAAGTGCAATAATATTCTCCGAGCATTTAGATTGCACTTTGCAAAGTGTGGAAAGTTTACATATTTGTCATAATATTGGAAAAAGGAGTATTCAAGTATTTCAGTGGTATTGTTTCCAAATGTGATAACTGTCTACTAAATGAAATTAAGATACTTTTGTCCAAGGTAAATATTTTAATGGCATACCCAAAATTAGGAGTGAAATTTTGAAGTATTTGTTTTAACCCTTCACCTGTTTTACTCATATCACTGCACTTTTCAGTAACCCCTATTCCTATTTTCTCTTCCTATTTTCTCCACCATTTCAAATGGTGTCATGTCACTGGGAACTAATGGCCTCTACCAGCTGAGCACATTCAGCTTCTGTCTACATTACCACTCAGCTTCAGTTCCAATTTTCTGGTATTCCTCATTCAGATCAGACCTCTTAGATTGTGTGCTATGAGAACTGACAGCCCCCCATCCTGCTCTGCTTGCCCAGGGCCTAGTCCCACACACTCCACTGTGCCAAGCGTGGCCACCCCCACACACCTTTCTGTTCAGGATTTTGTGTAACTTTTAATTGACATTTATGTCTGACATTGTAGATGTACTTCTCATTGTAGAACCTTTATCTACATAGGAATAGTTGAAAACTGCTTTTCACTTAACTATTACATGGATTAATGTTACTTAACAATGACAGGTTTCCCTGCTGAAACTCAAGTGGGCAGATAGTTTCTTGTTTCTAACCATTCTCCATCTAACATTGCAACCCACCACTCAGCACTATTCTCACTAATTGCTTGAGTATACAGCAAATCCATTTGAAATGACAGAGAGGGTGTTAAGTCCTGAGTACAGCATAAACTGTAGTAGAGCCCAGTATAAGACATTTTTTTTCTATATATGAAACAATCTTTTTAACGGGATTTGTTAGCAACTTGATGTCTATACATATCTTTCCTCTAAATTCACCTCTAGCTACACAGACATAAATTTACCCAGTTGTTTCTAATATAATGGCATTCTATATATATCTTTCCCTCCGAAAGCACAAAACAAAGTTCTGTTGTTTTGCCAGGTTCCTGGCCTTCTTTTATAGATTCTTAGTAAAATTTCTTACATTGTGGTGAGAAAAAAATACATTCTATCAATTATTTTAGAAAGCAATAATTCATTATAGTTGATCATAAATGTCAGGAAGCAAAGACCCAGCTGAAGCATTTTTGTCACTAATCATGCTGTTTTTCTTCTAATTAGTTAATTTACATTTTACAAATTAAGGGTAAAATTCAGACAGAAGATAACATCATAGCTTTAACTGACCCATATTTGTATCTGCCAAATTTAAGTTAATTAGAAATGTAGATGCTGTTTGTTTTATCTGTCAGAAAAGCTCATCTTTTTTCTTAAAAAAAAAAAAAAAGGAGACACATTTTTTCCCCCTCAGCATTTATCATCTAAATAATAGTCTTGCCAAGATGGCAGCCTCATAATAAACTCTTTTCAGTGGAGTGATGGGTAATGAAGCTTGCTTGTGAAGGCAGCGAAAAATGTTGTCTGGCCAAATGCATGAATATGATGGCTAGAGAATCAGTGGACTTTCTCAGTCATCAATCTTTTTAGTAGCCTCTTATACATCTGAATATTTTGATAGATGATCTAATAATTGAGTTATCTATCTTTCTAACTATCAGAGTTGCATAAAAATTATTCTCACATGCTACTGAATATTAAATATATTAGGCATCCAGTAAATTTTTCATAAAAGGGCCAAAAGGTGAAACATTTTTGTTATTCTATAAATACCTCTTAATATATTGAGTGTTGAGCCCTCTGACATATCCAACTCTTAACTCTTTCTGTGAGAAGTAGGTATATATTTTAAAAAGAGAACATACCTATTATAAGTAGGACACATAATACTTTGGCTGGTAAAAAGTAGACCCTGGTACATGTGTAGATACAACTCAGTATCGTAAGATGGAATACACTTGTTGGTCTAACACCAGCGACACATTTAATATGACACAAATTTTCCATACAAGAAGCACAGATTATATGCATGCTAAGAATTACTGTATGACTTTGGTGTCTCCTTGATTTTGAGAGGAAGATGATCCTACCAAAAGGAAAAACAAAGCTCCCAAATATTCTTATAATACGCAGGTAGTTCTTTCCCCTCATATGGCTTTGTATGTGGAGGGAGGGATTGTTTTTGTTTTTTTGTTTTTTGTCATGCATCACTCTATTAAAAGCTTATCAACAAGTGTGCTTCACTGGAATTGAAAAAGTGACAAGGAAAATTGGCAGGAAACAGATGACTTAGAAGTGGGCTTCTCCCACCCCCCCAACCATTTACAGTTCTTCAAGGTGACCTTACAGTGATGACTTCCCAGTAACCAACATTAAAATAGTTCTGCCCTGGAAGAGCAGACATTTGTTTGCGGGTCTGAAGGGTTACCAATCCTCTGCATCTTGAAAGGCACTCAAATGAGCAGGGCCTTGTAAATTGGATTTCTATTAGCCAGCCCTGATGATAGCTCTTCATCAGAGGAATGGGAGGAAGTGCTATCGATAGCTCCACCTCTAAATATCTTTGCTTTTTTTTTCTTCCTTTTTTTTTTTTTTTTAAATGCCACCCTTTTTTTTGGTCTCTCTCATCCAAAATGGTAATGAATGCTAAAATCACCAGAAATAATTGCCTTTAAGGTTTTAAATAGCCTTAAAATGTGAACAATTTTTTTTTTTCTGAAGATGAAGTGTTGCCCTGTCACCAGACTGGAGTGCAGTGGCACAATCTCAGCTCACTGCAACGTGCACCTCCCAGGTACAAGCAATTCCCCTGCCTCAGCCTCCCGAGTAGCTGGGACTACAGGCACGTGCCACCACGTCTGGCTAATTTTTTCTATTTTAGTAGAGACGGGGTTTCACCATGTTAGCCAGGATGATCTCAATCTCCTGACCTCAGGTGATCCTCCTACCTCAGCCTCCCAAAGTGCTGGGATAACAGGTGTGAGCTACCACGCCTAGCCAAACAACTATTTTTTAATGCTTTTCAACTGGAAAAGCAATTGGAATGGAAATCACCAACACAGTGGCCAGAAACAAAAATGACAAAAATGTCTTAAACCTTGTTTTCTATTTAATTCCTAACAATGATTCCATTTTACAGTTGTGCTATTTATAAAATTTGAGATGATAGACTTTTTTCTCTTTATTTTTCTGGATTGAAAATAATAATTCAGGACAGTACCAATTGTGGAAATGTCTCTGTGGGTTACACTGAGGAACTAGTACTTTCTAGTAGGTGGATCTTTTCTTGGTTTCGAGAATCTCCATAATTTGTGGTTGGAAAAAATGATATTGTAAGAGCTATAACTGAGAATTTTAAACTCTTAGATATCTATTTAAAATTATACATTTAAAACCATCTGAAATGTCCATATTGGGGAGGTTTTAGGGGAGGGAATAAATAGTCTTTTCTTAATCAAAGTAGCAAACATCTGTGTTCTTTCTAGCCCGTCTTTTGATTAGCATGGCCTCATCCATCACTGGTCTTTGATATGAACACCAAGAAGTCATGTCCTTTTGTTTTAAATGATAAATATGCCTTTGTCATGAATACTCATAGGCAACCCAGGATTTACATCTGAATTGTCAAAGTGTAACTGCCCAGCTCCTGTGATGAGTGACATTATTAGTGAAATAAAGAAGTTTTTAATTTGTCATGGATAGGCCTTAGATGGTGACATTATGAGACTGTGTGGGTTGTGGTGCTAGAAAAAGTTGTCCTTCCCCCACTATTTTTCTAAGATTTGTCATTTATCAACAAGAGGCAATCTGCCGCAGGAGGTTCTCTGTGAACATTTTTACTTTAGTGCCATTAGTCCGTCTCTTTAGGTTTCATTATTTAGGCTAGGTGACTGGTAGTTCTTATCAAAACTAATGCTATTTGAAGTACCCAGGCTCCTGTTGGTCAAACAACCAGCATCATGATTTGTTCTGTCAAGTTATTATTATCAAAGACAGTGTTTTTTTAAACTTTAGCTTTATTTCAAGGTCTGTGTCAATTATATTTTCTAAATACATTTCTTTGACATCTTTGTTCCCACTAACCCACGTCTACTCACATATATTTATGTATGTGCTATTTATATAAATACATTGACCTATTCATATCTACCTATATAATTTCATGTTAATCATCAAAACCCTCAGGGTGTCCAATTTAACTGTTATATTTGACTCCTCAACTAAGAAATTAGGACCATTAAAATTAAAAATATTGTGAAGTCTTGATCTTCACTTGTCTGCAATTTAATAGATTACAGCTTTCATATATTTGCTTTATTTGTTCCTACGCTGTTAATAGACAAATAGTTTGATAATTTTAAAGTTTCTTGTGATAAATGTTTCATGTTGGTAATAAGTAGTTTATCCTAATTTTATGTATAAAAAGTACCTTGTGAAGATTTGGTATTTTAACAAGTAACTTTTAACAGAAATTGCATTACCTTCTACATGATTTGTCTTTATAATTTCAATACAACTGTTTTAAAAGTAGGCAGAGTAAGAGTGTTCAATCTCTTTTTCAACTGAATTGACCGGTGAATTAACCAAAACAACCTTTAATTTAGAATGTTGGGAATTTACATGAAAGTTAAGCTGCATATTTTAGTTTGATTTAACATCTCTCCATAAAAATCATTAAAATGGTTCCATCAGTATAAAAAGCCTCACTTAAATTATATTTTATTTCAGGTCATATCCCTCACCTAACAAATGTATTAATCTTGGGTTTTCTGTTTTGATTGTTTCAAAACTAAACTTTAGCACTCATTTTTTGAACAATATTTCTTGAATGCCAAAAATATATATTTTAAGGCAAAAAAAAAATACATGATTAACCCTTATTATCAGGCTTGCTCTTCTAATTTTTTTTAATTTTTAGTATTTCCTAAATCACCTGTTTCATAGAAAATGAAGTCTTGTTCATATTTGTTTCCTAAAAGAAAACAAACTCCTGGCAACTCTAAAGCCCAACCCCTTACATTAATTGAGATTTTTGTACTGTAATGTAAGTGTCTGAGTGTTTGAGACCCTAAGGCTTTCACCCAACTTAAAGACAATGATGCCAGTGAGCTTCTGTCCAGAGTTAATCAGCTGCAGAATTTGTAAACTGCACATGTGTCAAAGTTGAAAATGTTAGCACTCTAATAGAAGCTTGAAAAGGTTAGATCTGATAAAAGCCATCAGCAGTTAAAGAAAGTGATTTATGGGAATGTAATGACACAAAATGCCTCATTTATCACTCATATATAGATAGGTTAAGGTTCCTGTGTCATACTTTTAAAAACTTGACCACTTCGGATTGTCAAAATAGGTACTTAATTGCCCTTCATCCTTTTCATTTTGAATTTATTTCATTTGAAATTGGTAATTTCATCTACGATTACTTTACTGTCATTCATGTCATCTGGTTCCATTTAAAGTCATTCATATTTGAGATTTTCAAAAACTGCATCACTGATCTTTTTGAAGTTTTATTAGCTAAAGCTGTTGCAAAGAAAGATTAAGCCAGTGTTATATATGCTAATTTACACTTTTATGTAACACAAATACCATGGAGATATGTTCAAGTTTCATTTTCTCTTTCCTAACACTTGTAATTTTCATCAGCATTTTATAATCCTCTGAATATTCTATATATCTCTCTTAAAAAGTGCACCACAAGATGTTAAAAGACAGAGCCATCAATTGGTTTACCATCCTAATAACTCAACTTAATATTTAAGCTCCACACAAATTAAATTTAATGAAAACCTGCCTGTCTGGCTAAATGATCCCTAAAAATGGGGGCAAAAGCCAAAGTTAAGAGACATGCCAAATTGTATTTCTTTCCCAGGATCATTAAAAAACAATTCTCAATTATTTCTTATACATTCTAAGGAAGATATTTATAAACCTGGAATTTCTAAACATTTATTAGTTTATTTGATGTCATTTAGTTTATGCATAAATATCTTAATGCTATTAAATAAAAACTATTTTACAAACTGCAATACGTCAAAGTAGTATTATAAAACACAAAATTTTATGAATGATTATCACAGTTTTAGACTCCTTAATGTGACGGGTAGACTTGCTGAAGGGCTTCATGGAGGTCTTGCAGAACGTGAAGTAGGCAGAAGTGTCCCAGGACTTCTTTTGCCCCTCTATAGCCAAAAAATAAATTTGAGAAGTTTGGCAGGTTTCACTTTGTCAGCCCAATGCTGCACTTTCTTCAACAGTGACATTCCAAATTCAATTGAAAAAGAAGTCAGAACAGTTTCTTCAACAAGACAAAGGCATGAAAAAAATTTACAGGGAAAGGGAGGAACTGTACTAGGAAAAAAACTTAAGAGACATCCTAACCAAATGCAGTTGATCCTGTTTGTTGCACCTTGACTCCATCAGACTACAAAAAAAATCACATTTTTTAGATAGTCATTGAAAGTTGAATGTGAATTATTGTGAATTCTTAACACCTAGAAGTTATTAATTTTCTTAGGCATGACAATGCCATTGTGGCATTATGTATGAAATTGTGTCAAGAAGAAAATGTCCTTTTTTTGAAAAAAAGATACATACAAAAATATGTAAGGGTAGATTGAGTTGGTGTCTGAGATTTCCTCTAAATATTTCAATAAAATAAATATATAAGTTCATAGGGAAAGAAAGATTTAAAGAAGGATATAGAATCTGGAAGGTGGATATCTGAGGTGAGGGATCTCTCTGCTTTGTATACATTGAAATTGTTTGCAAAAAATAAAAAAAGTCAGGGGAATTATCTGAAAGTACCATTTTAAATATAAAATTATAACATCCTATATTTTCCAGTATTTTCTTATCACCAGTGTAAGTTTTTAAGTCATAAGATATAACCTAAACTTTTTTTAATCTCCAAAGTTTATTCAAAAAATCATCTAATTGGCCACTACCAAAGCCATTTACAATATTTTAACCCAGTAGCAAACCCAGTATTTTTTAAATAAAGAAAATGGGTAAGAAATTCTGACCATTTATTCAAAATATGACAGAAACTTATTAACATACTTCTTTGTGCTCTGAAAAGTGTTTAATTCCTAAATAGTAGCACAAATCATTTTTTTGTTTAAAATGATTGTTGATGTATAATTTCAGTCTTATGTTTCTGGCAAATGAATTAGAGAGTTTATAAATCTTATATTTTAAGCTTTGTTTTTTTATCACTGTTTACAAAAGCATTTTCTTGAGTTACAGATATAATTTCCCAACTTAAGGAATATTAAACTAAATGTATTTCTAGATGAATCTTTGTTCAGACATTTTATATACATATACACATTTAAATTAAAATCTTGATTTTTTTGTATGATTTTTAAAACCTGCATTTACTTGGCACTTTAAGCACATATGCAGTATTTTCATCTTTAAGCAACAACAAGAAAACCTGAAAATCTGAGACTCTCAGAATATACATTGATTTGGAGAAAACGTGTTCTTAATATGAATTTATCATTTACTCAACTTATATTAAAGGTTAGTTAGCCAAATGTATTGTATTTTTTTTCCATACATACATTAAGACAATACAAGAAGAACCATTTCAGCTTAACCTTCCAGAGATTAATCATTTAGTTTGAAGGAGTTTTGTTGTTATTTTTAAAATCTGTGATTAGAAAAAATCATATGTGGTTATATAATCATAGGCATCAAAATTGTCTCAATCTATGAATCTTAGCAGTTTGCTCTTGTAACAACTATGAGGAAATGTATTAGAATGCCTTAATTACAGAGCAAGAAAAAGAGAAGGCACAGTCTTTTCGCATATGATCTTTCAATTGTTCGGCAAAGGATAAAGAAGGCATTCAAGCGTGGTTTCAAGAACTGTCAGCAATAAGAAAATGCAAGGTACTTTGTAGGGCCTTAAAGACCTTTCTGGAAAATGGATTTAATTAAAAAGTAAAATAGACTTTTCAAAGAAATCTTAAAAATGTTATAAAATTTCATGATGTTAATATATTAATAGGGGTATTGTCTTCTTATCCTAGATGAGAAAAAGTCATCCATGAAGCTATTATATTTGATTCATACAACAGTGCAGCTTATAAATATTTTTCTTTAGGTTTGATTTAAGAGTGAGAATTATAATGCATTGAAGTATGTAACAGTGTTAAAAGGCCTGCTCTTTTTGATTCATAGATGATGATTCAATCTCACCCGTAAAGTAGGAACATCTATAGTAGTCTTCCCCCTCCTAAAAGGAGTCCTTTTACCCAAATTAAAGTTTAAAATGATCAGAAATATCAGTGCATATGCTGTTTGTTTTAATTAACATGTTCATGTACACTTTGTTCATCCTTAGAACAATACTAATACTCTGTAATCGGGTATAAGAATTCCAGAGGCACTTTATTCCTCCCCTAGTTACTTTAACTTTTATAAACTTTTTTTTTTTTTTAAAAAAGCTCATTTATTTTCCACTGAGTTCAGTCCTAAAGCTTAATTAACAGTATATCTCCAAGCTGAATTACAGCAGAGAAGGTTAACCTGACTCTGTGCTAAGTATCTGTTTATAAATAACCCAAGTTTGTTCTTCTAGAGCTTCAGAGCTTACATCGTCACCTCAGCCTGCCTAGCCTGTCTCAGGGTTTGGAGAGTCAGTCCGCTCTCATCCAAGCACACACACATCAGTATTTACTGGCTATTACCAGACACCAAATATATTCATGTTTAAATTGTCTTTGTTTTAGGATACTTCATTCAAAAACAAATCAATCTCAGAAGGTTGTGTTTTTAAGTAATTACTCTTTCATTGAGAAACTGTTTCTGGGCCAGTGTTGCTATTTTTCCAACTAGTCAATGATCAATGTATTCACTGTTCAATGTAAATAAATAAGGATTAATTTGGCAGTGTACTTAAAGGCCTTATTAAAATCTCCAGTGTCTAGACTTCCATTTAAAATGACACTAGTGAACAATAGATACATAGTACAGGGACTTGTTTCCAGTTTAGCTCACACAGGGATGTAGCCACTAAAAATGTCTGCTCTATATTTCCATTAACTTGAGTTTCTCAGTTTAAATTATCATTCTGCAAAAGATACTGCAAACTACTTTGTTCCTAAATAGTCATTCAGTAGATTGAATAATACTTGAAGATTTGTTGCATTTTGACTGTAGGAAAAATAATGCCTCTGTGTGATAATGAGTATATGATTTGCATGTGTGTTGTATAATTTACAATATACATATGCATTCATCATGTTATTCTTTCAATATGATGAATTATGTCAGTTTATTGCATATGTCTGCATGTACCTCATCTCTTAATTAAAGCATTAATCACTAAAATTACCAGAGATACATAGTTTAGTGTACTTGTAAAATTTAATGTTGATCTTTGCATAGTAATACACATATTATTTCTAATTGGTAGACTATACTAAGACATTTTAAGTAAGGATTTCCCTATTATTCTATCGTATCGGTTATTTTAAATATGCTTATCTTAATATATACTTACACTTTTTAACCATTTTAAATCATTTTTATTTGAGATTAATTTTCTAAATCACTAAAATTACCAAAGACATACATATGTGCATATATATGCATATTATGTGATCAACTTTAAAATTTAAAAACTATATATAGTCTTATTGTACTTTTAAAATTTAAAGTTGGTCTTTGCATATTCATACACATTATTTGTAATTGGTAGACTGTAAGACAAGTTAAGTGAAGATTCTATATTATGCTTCTATCATATCAAATTTATATATGTGATCTTAATATATACTTACCACACATTTTAATAATTGTGTTGTTTAATAATTTTTTTCCACTTGGGATTAATTATATTTGAGTTTAATTTCCCAGCATCTAATATTAATTCATTTGTAAGTAATAAACATTTGCTAATCATGCAGTTCAATCCTTTAAAAGTCCACAGCTGCAGAACAGAATTAAAAATTGTGATGCTTAGAGAGAACTATTTGGGAAAAAAGTTACCATCTGATCATAGGATTTAGTTGCTAAGAGTTTGGTGTTAAGAAGGAGGCACATGTAGCATCCTCCCCATTAGTTCATTTAACTTTTCTAAGAAAACAATTTTATTTGGTTACTCCTAAACAGTTTCTATAACTGTCCCCATTATCTACCTTCTTAGCCCAAGACCTTGCTCCAAGGCTTCTCTGAGAAGGTAGAGAACTCCCACATATAACTTCTTTAAACCACCCCCATTTCTGTCTCTGTTTTTGCTGATTCTCTCCACTTGTCTCAAATGAAGGTGGCTTCTTATTATACTTCTTCCTTTCCTCAGTTTTCCCTCTTCCTTAGAATTGCATGGTTTGCCCCGTGCTTTGAAAATCTCCCTTGATTTACACCCTACAGCGACTGACTTACTCCCCTCTTCCCATTGTTGTCCAGTATCTTGATATTCTTTCATGCTGGTGACCTCTACTCCCCAACCCACTTAGTGGAAGAACTTGACATTCTCCCATGTTTGTTTCAAAGCCACATAGGCATGTGTCTACGAGATGCTGCTTTGATAATGAGTTGGTTATACTCCTGCATCCTATTCAATTGCATAAACATTCTCTAATTCCTAATGGAAAGGCTGAAGAACCTTAAGCCTACTCACTTGGACCTGCTGTTGATGAGTGCCTGGGATGCTGAGTTATTTCAGGGCTCTCTGCTGTTAATGTTCTAGCAGTATTACCCATCCAGATCTCTTTAAAATCTTGGTAAATAATGGCTGTCCATTACCTGCAGAGGAAAGTCAGGCCTCTTGTCTTGAAGTACGTTTAAGGTCTTCCACAATCTGACCTCCTCCTTTCCAGCCATATCCCAAGATGTTACTCAATACACTTCCCTACTTCTAGCCAAACAAATATGCCTCACACCCTTTTTAATCATTTAAAAATGCTTCACACTGGCCGGGCACAGTGACTTATGTCTGTAATCCCAGCACTTCGGGAGGCCGAGGCGAGCAGATCACCTGAGGTCAGGAGTTCAAGACCAGCCTGACCAACATGGTGAAACCCCGTCTCTACTAAAAATACAAAAATTAGCCAGGCGTGGTGGCACACGCCTGTAATCCCAGCTACTTGGGAGGCTGAGGCAGAAGAATTGCTTGAACCCGGGAGGCAGAGGTTGCAGTGAGCTGAGATTGCACCACTGCACTCCAGCCTACGCAACAGAGTGAGACCCGATCTCAAAAAAAAAAAAAAAAAAAATTGCTTCACACTGCCCTTTTGCATGCCTTTGCTCCTGCAGGTTCCAATACCTGGATCGTTCCTATTTTTGCCTTTTATATCTGACCTCCCCTTCTGCTAAATTATTCAAATGAAGTGATTCATCTAGAATCTAGACTATAGGTAACAAATATTGCATTTGAGGCTAAAGTTATGTTAGGAGCATTTGGAAAATATTAACTAATCTGCATGTTGCCAGAGTGTGCCACCATAATGTGAAATGATAAAGAACTAGACCAGGAGGTTTCATTTGTGTGTGCCATTGCTGTGACAGGGACTACATGGAGTACTACCTCAAGAATTATGAGGCTTTTGTGGACAGCTGACTTCTGCTAGCTCCCTTTTCTCTGTCTCTCATATCCTGTCTCACTAATAGTCTGGGTCAATTAGTTACTATCCAGCTAGTTACTATCCAGTTAATGACTCTTCATCCTTATTAGGCAGTTATGGGATCAGATCACTGTACCAGCTGTTGGGCAACCTTCGGCTGCTTATGAGTCAGAGGACAATCACTTAATCAGTTGGTTGTATCCCAAGAATGTAAAGTATTTTAACCCAAATAAGAATACTCATATACAGGGAAATGCCTGGAGCTGCTTTTTGTTTAGAAAAGACATCAGGGTGTGGGAGGTACATAGGGTGTCCTAGATAGTCACATAAACTCATACTTATTAATAAAGATAATATTGTTCAAGACTATATTTATGACCAAAATCACCAGGTCAGAACTCACCTTTACTTGACCTGTCCGCAACATTTGACAAAGGTTACTGATGACTCCTTGAAACTTGACTTTATTTGGTTTATAGAGTACCACACCTTTTGCTTTTCTCCCAGTCTTAGTAGCCATTCCTTCTCAATCTCCATTCATGCTTCCTTCTCTTCTAACTGTTCTCTTTATGTTGGAGTGTCCCAGACCTCAACATTTCATCCTCTTCTCTATTTTTTTGCTTGGTGATTTCATCTAGTTTTATACCATCTGTGTGCTAATACTTCCCAAAGCTATGGGTCTATACTGAACCTCTCCCTGAACTTCAGGACCCATATATCCAGCTGCCCATTCAACACCTCTGCTTGAATATATGGCAGATATCTCAAATTCAGCGTAGCCATATCTGAATTCCAGATGTCCTTAAATGTTTTTCCCATCTCAGTTTTGACAATTCTGTCTTTCCGTTTGCTTAGATGAACTACCTTGGAATCATTCTTGTTTCTCTGCCTCATATGCCACTTCTTGCAGTGGTTCCCTATGACCCAGAGTAAGAGCCAAAACCAGCCTTCATGGCCCTAGATCGTTCTGCCCCAGTTATTGTTCTGACCTCATCTCCTACCACACACTCCCCGCTTACCCACTCTGCAACAGCCATTCTGGCCTCTTTGCTCTTCCTCAAACTTGTCAAGTACGTTGTTGCCCCAGGCCTTTTGTGCTGACTCCCTGTTACATGAAGCACTGTCCTCAGGTACATACGTAGCTCACTGTCCAAAGTCAGACACATCACCACCTTCTCAGACCTAATCTGACCCTCCCTAACAGCCTACAGCTTTCTTTTTTGTTTCATGTTTCTCCATAATCCTTACCTTCTAACATGATCTGTAATATCCCTCTGTTTTGTTTGCCCCACTAGAATAAAAGTTTCACAAGGACAGAGATTTTTGTCTCTTTTGTTTACCCCTGTATCACTAGGATTAAAATATTAAGAGCCTATTATGTGCCAGGCACTGAATGGTTTATTTTGAATAGGCATAATGTATTTTTAAAATGTAAATATCATGGACCAATGTTAATAGCACAAACTGCTAATGTTACAACATTTGCTGTTCCCAAAGTTTCTGAGACTTGGAAGGAATGTTACAAATCTAATATATATGCCATGGAAAATAAACAATCATCAGTCTTTGAGTTTTGCAGTTTCAAGAAAACAAGACTGGGTGCAATGGCTCATGCCTATAATCCCAACACTTTGGGAGGCCAAGGTGGGAAGTTGAATTGCAGCCAGGGGTTTGAGACCAGCTGGGCAACATAGCATGACCCTGTTGCAACAACAAAAAACAAAAACAAATTTAAAAAGCCAGGCATAGTGGCATGTGCCTGTAGTTCCAGCTAGTTGGGAGGCTGAGGTGGAAAGATCCCTTAAGCCCAGTAGTTTGAGCATACAGTGAATGGTGATGATAACCCTGTACTGAAGCCTAGGCAATAGAGTGAAACCCTGTCTCTAAATGCAAAACAAAACAAAACAACAAACAAAGAAAAGACAGCCTGTCCCCTCTCTCCCTCGCTTTGGTTTTACTGAGAAGCCCACTGCAATTTCTGAGAGAAATAATACCAACTTAAAGAAAAATTATTGGTATTGTTTTATATGTTATCAGTATGTTTGGAGATGGTGTTACAATATACTTATAAAGCCGTTTATAGGAAATGCACACTGTGACACGTATTTTAACCATTACTGGCAAGTATCGAACTTCGAAATTAATTATGCAAATATTCCAAATGTTAGCAAGTTTAAAGTAAAGCATGAGATGATGTCTTGGATCCAACTGAAAATAAGTATGTATTCTCCTATTACCATTTTGATTACTGAAAATTGTACAAAAACCATGTTATTGAATTTAAAAGATCCATAGTGTTGGCCATCTTTGCACATATCACATCCAAAAAATTTGAAAAATTAGTATTCTGAATGAAATATACAAAGTTTTATTCTTTTTTTAAACTCTGATTGAATATGTATCTAAAATGTCATATTTACTACAAGAATCCACATTACTTAGCAAAAACAACAAATTTATTTTGTACTGGAAAAGGGCTTGCTTGGGTTAAAGTTTCACTGAATATGGTTTGTTGAAAATGCTCTCCAAACAAAAGTTGGGGGGTCGAATAATTTTGGAAAATGTTGCCTACTACATTAGAATATTAAAGGCTCTGAGGAATTCTGTGTCGAGGAAACATGTTTATCATTGTTTAACCCTACATTTCTTAAACTTATTTGATGAAGGACCTCTTTTTTGCATCTAATACCTGTGTCCCCTTTGGAATGCCCTCCTGGACTCTCTTGTGTGGACGATAATCAAATCAGTGGTGGGATATGAGTGAGGTAGATGTGGGGAGTGGGGAGTACCACTTTTAAGCTACGTAAGAGGAGATAGTAAATATACTTGGGCATCCTGACTAACCATACCTGTCATAACTGAAAAGCCCAAATGACATCACCTTAGATCCAAGATTATGCAGGGACCAGACAGACAACAGAAAGGAGTGGAAACTGTGGTGATACTGAGAGATGGTAGTACTACGTGAAACAGCCCTTCTCAGCTCAGCTCATGTGGCTATGGAGATATAAAGGGCCCACTATGGCCAAATCTCGTAATTCTTCAAATCATGCTGAATATCAAAATTTTTATGGGCTGGGCGCCGTGGCTCATGCCTATAATCCCAGCACTTTGGGAGGCCGAGGCAGGCGGATCACCTGAGGTCAGGAGTTTGAGACCAGCCTGACCAACACGGAGAAACCCCATCTCCCGTAAAAATACAAAAATCAGCCGGACATGGTGGTGCATGCCTGTAATCCCGGTTACTCTGGAGGCTGAGGCAGGAGAATCGCTTGAACCCAGGAGGCGGAGGTTGCGGTGAGCTGAGATCGCACCATTGCTCTCCAGCCTGGGCAACAAGAGCGAGACTCCATCTCAAAAAAAAAAAAAAAATTATGTTTGCTCTCCTGCATTTCAATTTTTTATTTTTATTTTTATTTATTTTGAGACAAGGTCTCACTCTCTCACTCAGGCTAAAGTGCAGTGGCACAATCATGGCTCACTGCAGCCTCTAGCTCCTTCCTACCTCAACATGCCAAGTAGCTAAGAATATAGGTGTGGACCACCACACCCAGCTTTTTTAAAGAATTTACTGTGATGGCCTGGGCTCTCTCCTACACTTTAAATAGTGACAATTAATTCTGTAGTTTCAGGGCACTGAAACAAAATATATCCCAGAACCACCCTGATGCATGACCTCTACTTTATGAGGAATTGGTACAGCAGCATAAAAAGGAGAGGCATATGGGGTAACCAGTGCACTCCTGCCAAATAATCAAACTCTGGTAGAAACAAAACAACTTCACCTTCCATATTTTCCAGACTGGAGTATTTCCAACTAGTTGTAAGTGTTTAAGTCTGAAAAACTTCAAAGACCAGTTGACATCATTGTCTTCATCAAATAATTATAATGACAATTTAATATTTGAAAAGCTTTTTTTTTTTTTTTTTTTAGTTTACAAAGTACTAGCATTGAAAAATAAAATGATGCTCTAGGGGTCCTAGTTTCCTAGGGCTGTCATAACAGAATACTACACAGACTGGGTGGCTTACAGGACGGAAATTTATTTTCTCACAGTTCTGGAGGCTGGAAGGCTGACATCAAAGTGTCAGCAGGGCTGGTTCTTTCTGAGTGTCATAAGGAGAGGATTTGTCCTTAGCTTGTAGAAGGGCTTCTTCTTCCTGTGTCTTCACATCATCTTTCCTCTGTAATATCTGTGTCCAAGTTAATCATTTAACTTGTGTCCAAGTTAATCCTCTTCTTGTAAGTACATCAGTCATTCAATTAGGGACACCCTAATGACCTCATTTTAACTTAATTTCCTCTGTAAAGACCCTGTCCCCAAATACAGTCACATTTTCAAGTGCTGGAATTTAGGGCTTCAACTTACAAAGTTTTTGGGAGGTACATAACACTAGGAAAGAACTTTGTGGAGTAAAATGAGGGCTGTCTCCATGGTTTAGATTTTGGTTTTTTTGGTTTATTTAAATACTTAAAAATTAGATTCAAAATCTTAACCATAATATTTTATACATAAGCCAGGAAAAGTTTCGTTGTGAACTGAAAATAAAAGAGTAGATGAAACCAATTATCCAAATAAAAGAGTAGATGGAACCAAATGTCCAAGTGTCCAGGGTACTACAAAAACTAGTGTGCATATGCGAGATACTAGGAAAGGAAGGATTGAAATTATAGGTCATTCATTTGGACCACCATCAAAGACCCAACTAGACAAGACCAGCTGGAAGCCAATTTATATCTATAAATACATAAAATAGAGTATAAATGGAATAATATGTAAAATGAGATATGAACCCTTACTGTTAACATTGACACGTTCTAATGCATAAAAGTTCTTAGTAGTCTAAGCCTATGCAAAACAATTTTTTTTGTTTTGCTTTTGTTTTCTCTTTAGTGTTTGTTCATTAATACACAAGAAAACAAAAAATCAGTACTTTAAGTTTTGATGGCCAACAAAGAAGGCAAAAATCAAACAGAATCTCAAATTCAACACTGATTATGTAAAATAAGCTTTTTCGCGTCACCTTTATTTTGTGAACTGCTTTCTCACAATTTTCTTTATACCATCATAGATTTCTGAGACCCCGATGTGCTTGAGTTGAGACCTCCTTCTGGAGGCTTCCTGTTGTTGGTTTGCCTGCGTAGAATAAGTATTTCCAAACGCAGGCCAGTTTTCTTTCAAAACTGCAGCAGACTGCTGAAGTTCACTCATTCACACATTCATTTGTTTATTCATTAAACTGGTATCTTGTGCTGGGTACAGGGGTAGGCAATAAAGATAAAAGATAAGCATGGCCTCAAGCCTCAGTAAGCTCATGGTCTTGTAAAATAAACAAAAATGTAAACAAGGAATTTTACTATGTTAAGTGCAGTAGCGACTGGCTTGGGTCCTCAGAATGGAAATAGTCATTCAAGCCAGAGGGAGTAGGAAGACCCATGAGTTGAGTCATAAGAAAAGCACAAAGGTTTTCTAGGTAACCTTTTAAAAGGCAGACCAAATTACCTGGCATGAAAGTGGAGAAGTTCGACAATACATAGTATATTAAAGAAATGGTAAGTACTTTGGTATTTCTGAAGTATCAATTGTGTGTCAGGATAGAGACGATGATATTGGAGAAGTAAGACGAGCCAGGTCATGTAGGGGAAAAATCACTTCGGCAGTGGGGAGCCTTTGAAATATTTTAATTAGGGAAGTAGCATGATCATATTTTTATTTAGAAAGACTGTATGAGCAGCAATATGGGGAATAGATTGGAAAGGAAAGTCACTGAGAGTCAAATTTATTTAAGAAATAAGGAGTAGATAATCTTAGCAAAGTCATAGAGCAGGGTACTTAGCCTAAACATAACCTGCTACCTGTACTAAAACACACAAAGATATTCCATGTTCTGCAACATCTCTTTTCAGTATCAAGTCCCAACAGTGCAGTGTCCTCTTTTAATCTAATCAAATGCAACAACCAGAACTAATCCTAGCATCAGTGGTGCTTGAAACCCAGGTATGGAGTGGGTATTATATACACCCTCAGTGTTCCAAGGTGTAAAGAGAGACCATGAGGCAGGCCAGGTGCCGTGGCTCACACCTGTAATTCCAGCACTTTAGGAGGCTGAGGCAGGAGGGATGCTTGAGCCCAGGAGTTTGAGACCAGCCTGGGCAACATAGTGAGACCCCATCTCTACAAATAATAATATTAACTGAGCATGGTGATATGCGCCTGTGGTCCTGGCTACTTGGGAGGCTGAGGTGGGAGGATCGTATGAGCCCTGGAGGTCGAGCCTGCAGTAAATCATGATCATGCCACTGCACTCCAACCTGGGCAAGAGGGAGACCCTATGTAAAACAAAATAAAACCAAAAAAACACGAGGCTGTCTATAAACCCATTGACTTAAGCATTTTATTCTTCATTCTAAAGACATTTTTTTGTCTTTTTTTTTTTTTTTCATAAAAAGTCTCTGAAAATTTTGGTTTTCTGTTTCCCTGAAATTTACTAGACCTTCATGAAATCCATCACCAGATGATTGACTTTGCAAACATTTTTTTCTGTCCTTCCATTTTGTACAGAGGAATTCTGTAATGAGGGGACATAGCAAAAAAGGCCCGCTTTCCTTGCAAGCTCTTCAGAGCAACATCTGCTTCAGTGGAGACAGCAGCAGACTACTGAGGACTTCCCCCAGGCCTCTGATCCATACCCACAGCCCTGTTATCCTGGTTTCTCCATAGGGGAGCAAATGTCAACCAGCCACATTAGCATCTTTTTTATGTTCATTAAGAAGCCAGAGGATTATTGGTTCTGAATATCTCTCTAGCTGCATCCTGGGATCTAGGTCTCCCTCAGGATGGTCTGATTGCCCTTTCCAGTGTACCAAATTCACATAAACTCCTTGAGAGCAAGGGTAATATCTTCACTCATTAAGTTGGTACCTCTTGAGCACCTACTACGTTCACCATTCTGGGAACCAGGAATGCAGAAATGAAGAAGACAGATGTGGGCCCTATCCTTAGGGATTTCATACTGTGATGAGCAAGACAGAAAACAAACAAGTAAATGAATGAATACATTTTTTTCAAATCATGATAACGTGATCAGGGAAGGTTTTTCCAACCACCTATGATAAAATAAATCTCTATAAATGCTTGAGTTGAATCTCATTTCACCAAATTGAATCGGACCCCCTCTGCACATCCAAACTCAGATGATAACTTTGAAAATGGCCTTCAACTATACTGCTATTTTGTGTACAGCTCTAATTAGCCCATGTGTAATTTGAGACATTGAATGTTTTGGCTATAGGACATCTCTGTGGCATGTTTTCTGATATATGGCCATTGACCTGAATACTGCCATGTCTAGCTTTCTACATCCCAGAAGCAGCTGAGTACCTGTAATATCATTATTTGCAATCACTTTTGTATATATCCATAAGCCAGGAAGCAGAAAGGGTGAATAAGTGGTGATGTTCTTATTGTCTGTATACTTGAGAGTATATGTATGAGCAGATTATGATAAATGCATCTTAATGGAAACCCAGCCAGGGTTATACATACAATTTAAACATCAGAGGTTTCTGATAGATTATAATAAAACTAAAGGGAAAAAATTGCACTTTTCCAAGCATTTGTAGAGCTGTGATTCATTTTTACCATTAAAATATTTATATTAAGTTAAACACTTCATTTGTTATCAGCCCAGGACCCTATAAAAGATAAGTAAATTTGTCATTATTTTCCATTAAATTTCCACTCTGTGATAAGTACTGAACTTTTAAAGACATGATGCTGGCCAGAATGAACTTAATATATATATTTTTAAATTAACCATTTGTTCAACTTTGGTATATATTACATTCTGAATAATCTAATTCTGGCCTCATTATTATTTTAAACAACTATTACTTTCCAAAAATATGCATGGTTCACTGTAGAGAACTCTAAATGACAAGTCTGTTGAACTTTCAAAACAACTGTTAACTAGTTTTCTTCCTCATCTGTAATATTATTCTATTATTGATATTGATTTTATGCATCTATCAATAAATATGAATATATTACTTTTAGATATTCTTAGGGTGTAAGCATAGAATTGATTCATATCAGTTAAACTAACTCATTTAAGAATATTACTTATGAGGCTGGGTGCAGTGGCTCACGCCTGTAATCTCAGCACTTTGGGAGGCTGAGGCGAGTGAATCACCTGAAGTCAGGAGTTCAAGACCAGCCTGGCCAACATGGTGAAACCCTGTCTCTACTAGAAATACAAAAATTAGCCAGGTGTGGGGGTGGACGCCTGTAATCCCAGCTACTCGGGAGGCTAAGGCAGGAGAATCGCTTGAACCCGGGAGGTAGAGGTTGCAATGAGCCAAGATCACGCCATTGCACTCCAGCCTGGGCGACAGAGTGAGACTCCATCTCCAAAAAAAAAGAATACTACTTATGAAAAATTGTTCAAATCATAGGCACAGAAATATATACAAAAAACAGTTTTTAGTACAATTAGAGCGAAAGGAACAGGATCCAGGTAAAGAAAAGCTTTGTGTGACACCACAGACTTTAGTGTCTCTAGGGTAGCACTGATTGTTTTGTTGAGCAAATTGCTAACATAATTCATTTGATATGTGGCAGTATTATTAAGCTACCATGTAGAAGACCAATTAGAGGTGTTTGGTTTGTGGGGCTCTTTGTTTTTGGAAGTTTGTTTTGTTTGTCTGTATTGGGGAGTGGAAATAGTAGAGAGACTGGGGAAAGGAGGCCAAGTGGGAAGTTATTGCCGAAATACAAGTGCAAAATAGAAAAGGAACAAAAATAGATACATGAAAATGGAGAAAATATATATGGGATATTAAGGGCATGTATTGTCCTCTTCTGTTAAATTTAGGTTGGAAAGAAAGGTATTTATGATAGGAGTAGTTACATTCCTTATATTCAGTACCATTTAAATCATGTGCATTGTTTAGTGTCCAACTTATTTGCACCAGGACTTGCACTAAGTGCTTCTGAGTTCTGGTGTGCTATGTTCTGTGTTTTAATGCTTCATCTATTTCAAAAACAAAAACAAAACAAAACTATCTGTTACCTGCATATCATACATGTATATGCATATCATATATAAATATATGGTTCCACACACACACTGCTACTTTGTGAGTAAAAGAAAACAAGGTATCATTAAAAGTTGGAAACGTGTCTTTTTTTTTTTTTTTTTTGAGACAGGGTCTCACTCTGTTGCCTAGGACCATGGCTCACTGCAGCATTCGCGTCCCCCTCTTCCAGGCTCAAGTGACCCTCCCACCTCAGTCTCCCAAGTAGCTGGGACTGCAGGTGCATGCCACCATGCCCAGCTAATTTTTCTATTTTTTGTAGAGATGGGATCTCACAATGTTCCTCAGGCTGGTGTGGAACTCCTGGGCTCAGCGATTCTTCTGCCTCAGCCTCCCAAAGTGCTGGAATTACAGGAGCGAGGAAACATTTTCTACCAGGAATCTTTATGAAATGTGTTTGTAAATAACAAAAACATTTTCAAATTGTTGGAAATTTCTCAGCACTTAGTGCATTTAAAAAAAAAAAAAGTTTCAACCAGCATGTGTTTCCTCATCTTAAACAATAAGTAGCAATGTTTGGAAAATGTTTGTTTTATTATCTCTCTAAATAAAAGTTGATAGTTCCCGTAACACTTGTAACAAACATTTCTGGGTGACAAAATAATTTGCCTTTCAGGTCATTCCCAGGTAAATTTATTTTTAAAGCATTTATTTGCAGCTGCAAGGGATCCCCAAAAAGAGGCGGCTGTTGCATGGCTTCAGTTGGCCTAGAGTTTTCATTTATTCCATGCTCTTTTTTATAAGTGAACTTTTCTCAAAGTTGTGTTTCTATTCTTAACTTTCATTCATAAAGGTGTCTTTATTTCCTTGAAAAGCTTTATGAGCACATTTATTAGAATTAAGCAGAAGTTTTCTTTAAAAAAATCACAGACTTAGTCTTCTTAGAGCTAGCCAAGATCTCTCATAGATATAATCTAGTTTCATGAGTGAGGAAACCGAGGCCCAGGGAGATTTAAGTCACTCAGTGTTGAACACTAATCAGTGGGTTGAGTAAAATCTTTAAAAACAGAAATGAATTAACATTTATGGTAGGAATTGTTTGAATTTCACAGGTACTTAGTATTATATAACTGCTATCTACCACTTTGACATAGAGAACTCTTTGAATACCAAAACATTTTTCCTAATAATTAGTGGCAGCCAATAATATTATCAGACCCCCGAGCCAACCACATGCTGACCTAATACAAGACCTGAGGATTTTTCACACTGAGTCTTGTTCCCTTGCTGCTACATAACACTACACTGTGCGTTAAAATCAACTAATGAGGATTTTAAAAATTTAACCATGAAGGGAAATAGTCTAGAAGTTATTTAATCATTAGTTACAACCCAAGAAGCAATATAGCTGAGTAGAAAGGGCACAGGTCTGGGGGAGTGGGAGTGGGAAATAACTTTGGTTCTCACTTGGTCTCATTTGTATGACGTGGGGCAAATCTCTCAATTTCTCTCTCTTTTTTTACTCATCTGTAAAATGGGCACAACTTGGATTCTTATAAGGATTGAGTGAGCTTAGATATACATAGTGCCTGGCACATAATACACATTTGACAACAGGTAACTAGAAGTACTTGATGGAAAGTATCTGTAAGTAAACCAGTGCGTGCCAAGTTGAGGTAAATAGATACGGGATGAGATGTTTTGCAGTCATTGCTGGGTCTTAGTTTGTGACTTTGTTATAATTCTGTGCTGTGGCATAGATGCCATAGCCAGATATCTCACTTTTCAATATGACACTGCTAAGAATCCGAACACTTCTGCAGGACAGAAACTGGTGCACTAACAGTCTCCTTGCCCAACAAAGTTTGCCTCCAGCAGAGGCATTTTTATTTTCCTTTTTTTTTTCCCTCTCTCACAACAGCTGTTTCCCTGTTTTTGGAACCACATATTGAATTTGGGTTAGTAATTTCACTTTCCAAGATCTCAGATACTTGAGAAGTTAGCAGACATTTTTTCCATTTTAGATTTAGGTACCAAAAAAGTAAAAACAAACAAACAAATAAAACGTGCAGCCATCAACTGGGGGGAACATTCACCACTTGGGATTATTTCAAAGCAAAAGTGCATTTACTAGATCCATGTGACTTCTGATTTGAGGGTCAGTTTTTTAAAAACATCACTAACCACAGACTTGTAAAGTTTGCAGAAACTGCCGACAGACCCAAAATGCTAAAGGTTGTAATCTCTTGAAAGGAGTTGGTTGATTTTCCTGTTGCCCCTCCTATCAACTTTAACCTCCAACCTTCTCCGGCATGTATCACTACAAATAAAACTGCTGAGGTTTGACAAGAGGATATAAAGTCAGTAGGCCATCGCACAGAGACGGCCACGTGATTTTCTTCAACCTGAAATGAATGCTCTTTAAGTTGGGCTTTTCAATAGGAAGTCATAAACACTCACTCGTATCGCTTTAAGTTTTAATAATTACTGTTCCAAAAAACCCCAGAAATATACATATTAAATGATGTTTGACAACTGGAATTTAGTGGTTTTGCTATTGGTTGTCTTAGACCATTAACTTGGATTTCTGTTCTTAATTTTAATGTATACGATTTCAAGCAAGCAGCATATGATACTGATATAAACATGGCATTTGTATACTGCATTATAAATGAATTTTTAGCTTGTGATTAAGACAAACCAGATGACCTAAAGCAAACAATGTGTTTGTATTGCTCTGGTGACTTAAAAATAATGCCCTGCCCTGGATTCACCTGCAGTACCTTTGGTCCTTTAGGGAACTGGAGACATGTGGCTCATGTAGCATTTAAGCTCACCAAGGTTTCTGAAGTTTCATTATTTTTATAGATTTCTCAAATAATTCCACTGTCTGTGGAAATTATTCATCCTACACTAGATAAATGCTGTCTTATGAAGTCTGTGGCACGATTCAGTCTGAACTCAGCTGGCTGTCTGTTGCTAGATCGGATCTGAACATTAGGAATGGGATGCTATTGCATCAATAATTGAACAGTGGTTCTTCTTTTAAAAAGCAAAAACAAAAAAGTACATCTGTGTTTTTGTCAAGGCCAGCTTATTAGCTCCCAAACAACCATAGAGAAGTGGCCTACCTGTCCAAGTGTTCTTTTTTCGCGCCGATTTTCTCCTATCTATGTTATTTTCACCAGGCCATTGAGTGAAGGGAGGACACAGGTTCTGAAGGAGCAGCGAGTCTGAGAATTAAAGGGCATTGGTGCTGGAGGTGACAGACAGGGCACCGACCAGGTCCCCCGACCTTTTGGCCACCTCAGCAGAATCCTGCCTTTTAGCAGAGCCAGGATACCTTCTGCAAATGCATTGTGTTGCCATAATGAAAATGCCTGTGTTGGAAACTCCAGACCCAGTCACCTGAGCACTTCACTTCTTCCTGAGCGGGATCCAGAGCGTAGAAAAGATTTATGTGTTGGTTTGCGGTGGTGGTGTGGTGGGGGCACAGGAGAGGGGAAGAAGAAACAAACCCAAACCAAAAAACCTATGTGGGTATGACTGTCATCTTAGAATTCTTAGGGAACTACATTTTTGTATGTTCCTTATGGCAAAAAACTGTTGAGACCCTTAGGAACCTCCCTCATTTGTCCCATGAAACGGTGCAATTTTACTCTATAAATCCAAATGCTAATTATTAACAACAGCTGTAGTAATCCATTGCATTTATTCAGCACCTCCACATTCATTATTTTGTTTGAGCTAACCACTCCTCTAGGAAACTGAAAGCATTTTAACGGATAGGAAAGCAAAGGCTCAGAAAGATAAAGTGACTTGTCCAATATTAATTCATTAGTGTCAGAGCCAGGATTTCAGCATTTACTGTGTACCAGGCATCCAAGGATGGGTTTGATTCTTTCCCTCAAGGTGCTCACAGTCTGTGATGTGTGGGGTGGAGGGTGACGTTGCTGATAGCTCAATACTTAACGTACAGCAGGAGGGAGCACTGAGGCAGTGGCTTGAGCTCAGTCTGTGGGAGGAGACCTGTTTTGATCCAGCCGCCCTCATTCCAAGTAAGGGCAGTTTTAAGAATTAGCTGTTTGGCCAATTGAAAAATATCTTCCCATTTTAACTCACTGAATTGGCAGTTCCAAAACTTTTTAAGACATAGCTATACTATAATTATAAAAGAGGCCAACCTTGTAACTCAGCTGCTGAAAAGGGAGACAAAGACCTACAAAACTTATTAGGAAAAGCCATGGAGATCCGCAGGTGGAGGTGTGGGGCTAGTTGGGTGGAAAACTCAGAGGTAAAAAAGCAAACAAACAAAATTATAGGTAGGACAAGAAAAAGCATCTGTCTTTTTGCTAATATGAAATGCCAAAACCTCTTTTATTTTTTATATTTTTGTATTGAAACATTAAAATAAATGAACAACCCTCTAACATTTAGATGGTACTGGGTAAGGGAAGCCCAGTCTGATTGATTTAGGTATTTTAAATTTTAGATCAATATCCACAAAATGAATATTTTTACTACTTAACTAAGTGTTCTTTATGTTTGCTTTTACCAAGAACTTCATTCCTTCTATTTTTATTGATAAAAGCATATATACAATGCTTATTTTATATATATACATACATACATATATATGGCACTAATAGAGTTAAAATAGGCATACATGTGGTTGAGAAGAGATTTAATTCATCTCTTAATGCCATGCAAATTCCTAGGTATTCCTGAAAACAACGTTCTAAAAGCACCCAGTGTTGCCTAGGTGGAAGACTCTAAAGTTAATTTGAGAGCCAGCCACAGCGGCTCACGCCTATAATCCCAAAACTTTAGGAGGCCAAGTTGTGTGGATCGCTTGAGGCCAGGAACTTGAGACCAGCCTGGGCAACATGGTGAGACCCCATCGCTACTAAAAATACAAAAAAAAAAAATTGCTATTTGCAACCATTGTGGAAGACAGTACAGTGTGGCGATTACTCAAAGATCTAGAAGTAGAAATACCATTTGACCCAGCAATCTTATTACTGGATATATAACCAAAGGAATGTTAATCATTCTGTTATCAAGATACATGCATGCATATGTTCACTGCAGCACTATTCACAATAGCAAAGACATGAAATCAACCCAAATGCCCATCAATGATACAGTGAATAAAGAAAATGTGGTACATATACACTATGGAATACTATGCAGCCATAAAAAGCAACAAGATCATATCCTTTGCAGGGTCATGGATGGAGCTGGAAGCCATTATGCTCAGCAAACTAACGCAGGAAGAGAAAACCAAACACTGCATGTTGTCACTTATAAGTGGCTGTTGAACAATGAAAACACATAGACACATGGGTGGGGGAACAACACACACTGGAGCCTGTTGAGGGTGCAGGGGAGGGAGAGCATCAGGAAGAATAGCTAATGGATGCTGGGCTTAATACTTAGGTGATTGGTCGATAGGTGCAGCAAACCACCATGGCACACGTTTACCTATGTAACAAACCTGCACATCCTGTACATGTACCCCAGAACTCGAAATAAAAGTTGATGAATAAAAACGATTTACCTTCATTTAAATAGCTTAGATTCTGTTGCCTATAAATATAGGGCACTAAATTTTTATTTATGCAGGATAACTGTCCTGGTTATGCCAAAGATATATTAAATATAATGTTTAATTGATGACTCAAAACATAACTCAAGTTTATCTTTCTAGAACTTTGTATATCAGAAGATGAAGTAGATGAGTCTGCATCTGTCTGCATTGACTCTCAGATGTTTGGTCTGTTGACTTTCTCCTCCCAATGACAAAGAACGCTATCTGTTTTGAAGTGACTTTTAATTTGTTGAATATTGGTGGTGAGTGGGAAATGAATGTAAATGAAATATCATATTGCTGGAGCAGGTACAAGGGATGTGAATGAAAGCTTCCTGTTTTATGGGCTGCCGAGAGGTGATAGCTCTTAAAAAGCAGTCTGCTAAGTGATCCCAAGCTAATGCAAATTAACAGTTGTTTTCTTTCAGAACTGTGTGACTGAATAAACATTTACCATTTGTTTCATTTCTACTCATCTCTTGAAACAGTTGCTACAGGTCTTAATAGTAAGACTCGAAACATATAATGTATTAGCCTTGGCACATCAAAATATTGTTCATCTTCCAAACTTGAGATATTCCAGTTTGGCTTCTCACTGAGTTTATAATGTTCTGAGGGTATGTATCTAAAAACGCATCTTACTAATCTCCTGGAATTGATTTTTTTTAAAAAGTCCCTGTAACTTGTCACTATTCCCAGCTTAAACATGGTCTGTCAATTGTGAGATTGATGGGCATTGTGGTACATTTCAATCTTGGGGGGGCCTGAATAAGAAATTTAAACCATTAAATAGTATTTTGGAAGAGAGACGTATGATATTTGTGCAAAATAATAATGAGGTTAAAAATGGAATTTCAGCCTTAGCTGAAAGAGCAATGCCTCTTGCTTTTTTGTGCAAGCCTTTTGCATGATCAATGTGATCACCTTTTCCCATAGCACCACTGCAGCAACTGTGAGGGGTAAAGAATTTCAGCAATTGAACAACAGTATCAAATAAATTCATTTTAGGAACTTTCCTAAAGGTTTATTCCAATCGTTAACATTCCTGGAGCTGGTGGTGTCTGCCAAGTGCTCAGCGCTAGTTCACAGGCAGCAAATTTAGCATGACAAAGTTGCTCCCATTTTGCAAATGGGAAACCTGGAGCCCCAAACGGAGCCTCTCACAGTAAACTGCAGAATGGGGATGAGATCCTAGAGATACAGTATAAGGGATTATCTGGGATCATGTAGATGGTTTGCAATTGCCTTTGTACGGCTACCGGGTTAGATCATTCTTGGCAAGTTTGGTGAATTAGTATCCTATTCCTGCGTCCCATTTCAATACCTAGCTTGGAACTCTTCCACTCCCTGAAAACTTCCATTGAAATTTTTATCAATGGTATTTGCATAGACAAAATGGAATCAAACTATTGACATGTACTTTTTTATTTAAAAAAAAAAAGCAAATTTATGTGAATGGTTTGTCAGTGGAGATAATTTAGCCAAAGGCACCTGTCTTCTCTAAGGACTCTGCCTGAAAAGACTTTTAGGGGGAGCTTGGTGAATTTTTTGTCTTTAAAATAAAGCTGTTTTTGAGGTATAAGAGAAGCTTGGTTTTTGAAATGGCACAATGAATAACAAAAGCCCCTTTTCACCCCCCAAAAAAGGACTAAAAAGAACATTTGTTAGACTCTTGGGGAAGAATTGTGCTGTTAACATAAAAGTCTAGATACAAGAAAAGGGAAAATTGGAAGAAGAGGAGGAGCAGGTAATACTGGAGAAATGCTGGATCCTGAAAGCAACTTGCTTTACAAAGATGATTACACTCAAGTTTGGGTTCAAAATGTAAGAAAGCATGCTTATAGTGAATAAAACAGCTAGAAGATAAAACTTAGCAGAACATCCTGCCGTTTTGTACAGGCTTACGCGTGGGTATGCATGTGTTTCTCTCTGCATTCCTTCCTCTTCCCCCACAGTGGCCCTCTAAGTATATTCTGGCAGACAAGTGGCCAATAACAAGTCTTCATAATGGAGGTCAGGTGATTTGTATTTCTGGATTTTTAGAATAGACAGGGCTTATCATTGATTTGAAGATGGAAAGTACACTATTTCACTACCCCCTGTCATTTAGTGGATGTGGTTCTTGAGTATGTCCAGAATTATATGGTTGTTAATGTGTCTTGAGCCCTGACCTAAACTGTAGATGAGAAGGCTCTTTAAATATTAAAATGCAGAACAAACAGGATTGCTTATGCAGTAGAAAAGTACACAGTACTCAAAAGTCAGGCCTAATCTTTTTATGGGGCAGCTATTGTGCATGCTACATTTCTGTCCAAAATATAACTCTTTTGAAAACTCCCTCTTTAACAAAAATACTAAGTTGATGGTCTCTCTTAAAAAAAAAAAAAAAAAAGTCAAGTAACGGAATATATAAGTTCAGAGTTATCAAATATGTTTATCCCCTTACATGTCAAAGTTGAAGCGCTGTGTTTTGTATATACAGTCATCATGATATTTGAAAAGGCCATAAAGAAAAACAATTATATAATTGTTTTTAAAGAACGTAGAAGCAAGGATAAAAAGGCCTTTAGAAACTAGAGAACAGTATTAACAATTATAGTACCTGAAGTCAAGCTGCAAAATTCTGTCCTAATTATTGGTGATGATTAATTAAGCGTAAAGTTACACGCCTTGAAAGAATTTCAGAATTATTTTTCTTTGATTTTTCTACCAGAAAAAAAGGCCCACCCCATCATTTTCTATTTTAGCAGTTTCCACAACTTAAACATTAAATTCTTATTGTTTGATTTCTGTTATATTAGTAGTGTGTGTTTTGCAATTCTAATCTTCACGTTTTTCTTTCTTTATCACTGAAGTAGGCCTTTTGAAGCTGGGAAATTTTTCATAGCAATATTGACAGTGTTCACATTTGCATGATGACAGCCAAGGAATGGAGCAGTAATTTTTGAAATTGCAGAAGTATTTAGAACACTGATAAAAGCTGAAATATATTTTTGATGGATTGAAGTTAAGCATACATGATTTTTCCTGCTGTCAAAAGGCTCTGAATTTAGTGAATATTTGCCTGCTGTGAGAATGCAAGATTAACATCACAACCATCACCCGGGCACCCAAACCCTGCAATTTAATAGCTTTTTAGGTTCTTTCCTTTTTCTAAACAGCAATTAATCTCATTTTAGTACAATTTTCTCGTTTCTGAAGTCGCTCATTGAATCGCTGTTTTGTTCATATTTGGCTTCAGCTCCTCTGCATAGTCATTAAAGTCCCAATTAATGTCACCTTTAGCTGAAGAGTACTCATTTTTATTGAGAAAATGACAGTTGCTGCCATGAGTAGTGCAGTGTAATATACATTAATTGCCCTGTAACACTGGTAATTACGAGTTTTTCAAGCCTCTCAGTAAACTGTCATGCCTAGACAAGACTGTGCTAAAATAGATTACTCATTAGGGAGACCTGTCGTATTTTCTGGTGAGTTCTTAGTGTTGGTTTAAAAAAAAAAAAAAAATCTTGAGCTTGAACAAATAGTTGCCAAGAGCAATTTCCTACAACAATATCCTCGTGTTGGGTTTTTCAGCCATCACTTAAGATTGCGGTCAGCAAACAGACAGGGTGCAGTGGACGCTACAGATGTTGAATCTTGAGCCTTTATTTATGTGGATCACAAGAGCGAACTTAAGGGCGCTTCATTCAGGGTTGAATATAGAGTGTAACTGAAGAGTGCTCCTAGAGGGTGTTGTGTTAAAACAGGTTCATTCCCTGGTATTTCAAGAATATGGGAGAGAACCAGTGTGCCATACTTACCGGGTCTTTATCACCTCTGTGCTGAGTCCAGCAAGGAGAAGCGTTGATGCCTTTATTCAACAAATGCCTATGAGTACTGGAGTAGATAAATAAGTTTAACACTGAACATGGCGAGCTTTATTGGTTTATATGGTTTTAAGGTACAGTTTTAAAAAGGGAGTGGGGAATCCTTAGTTGAAGAGAACTGTAATCATCTTAAATGTGAAATTACCAGCCCACAATCTTGTTTTAAAATATATGGTTGCTGACTGGCACATTTGGCAGTAGGTTTTTGTTTTTGTTTTTGTTTTTTCAAATCATATTTCTAATTTCAGTGTGGAGATCATTTTTCGACTCCCTGTTTCTCTCATATTTCATATCTTGGTGTTTTAACACAAAATAGTGAACTTTAAAGCCCATAGTTGCTTAGAACTGACAAAAAGAAAACCTTTGTTGTATCCTTGCCTAAAGCAGGTGTTATAACAATCTGCTCTTTCCCTCTCTCTCTAAATGAATTTTGTCACAGCCTTTCACGTTTCCTTGTGGTGATGAGCTAATGAAAGTAGATAGTACAATTTGTGCTGACCAGGTAGCAAGTGCCAGCTCACAGCTGAGGATAGTTTAAAAAAATAAATAAAATATAGCATCATATCACTGATTTACCCATTACACAGCATTAATAGTGAGAGACCTTGGTGTGTTTATCTGTTTGTATTGGTGTGCATTTATCGAATTGTTTATGACAAGACTAATTGGGGTAATTGTAGACACTGAAATTACCTGTCAGCTATATGTAACCACACTCCCTTTCTTTCTGACAAATGATGACAACTGAGGGACCCCGTAGCATTACTCATGATGGCTTTTCGAGTGGTAATAAGGACAATAGGGGCCCTGGCTAATTTGACATGGACAGCCTTCACAACAAGAAGCCAGCTAAATGACTTGTCAGGAGGGGAGAGAAGTCAGAAAAGTAATGGAGTCCCCCATGGCGCTCTGACAGGGAGATGAGGCAATTTCAGCGGAAAGTGAAAAGGCTTCAGTTTGTCAAGTATTTAGAACAATCAGAGAACAGCTAGAGGCTGGAACCTGACAATAAATTTGTGAACCATGGTAGCAGTTTCATATAGGTCAGTTACTTCATAATGGCTGTGCAGTACTCAGAGGGTCCTTTTCTCGTCACACACTTCACGTCTACCAACCAGAGCTTTGTCACCTTAAATTTGTGCTCTGTTTTACGTCGTGGGAATAATGGTTAGGGTTATGGAGGCCCAGGAATGGAAAGATGGTGTGAGTTGCAGTTGCTAGCCTGTTGAAGATTAAACAAAAATCCAGCCTTGTAATATAGTGATGGCAGCCCTTACGTGAGGGTAGTATTAACTCTTGACAGTAGTGAGTTGTAGCCACTTGGGTCGAGACCTCATGAACTCTTTTCTCGCTTGCTATCAATCCGATTCAAAATGCAGTAGTCCCTTTCTAGTCCGAGGTTTTGCTTTCCAAGGTTTCAGTTACCTGTGGTCAACCACCGTCTCAAAATATTGAATGGAAAATTCCAGAAATAAACCACTGATAAGTTTTAAGTTGAGCACTGTTCTGAGGAGCATGAGGAAACCTCACAACAGCCCGCTCCATCCTGCCCACTCATGAGTCATCCCCTTGCCCAGCATATCCATGCTGTGTACACTACCCGCCTGTTAGCAGCCACATCTTCTGCTCCTGACATCTGGACATCCACCTCATCTTGGCTCGGTGACCCAGGGTCACCTGAAGCAGATGATCCTCCTTCTGACCTACTGTCAGGAGAGCAGTAGTAGCCTAATGCTACGCCACCAGGCCTGAGTCATTCACCTCACTTCATCTCATCATGTGGACATTTTATCATCTCAAATCATCACAGGAAGAGAGTGAGTGTAGAACAATAAGATAGTTTTGAGAAAGAGAAAGAGACCACATTCATGTAACTTTTATTATAGTATATTGTCAGAATGGTTCTTTTTTTATTGTTACTCTCTTATATGCCTAATTTATAAATTAAACTTTATTATAGGTATGTATGTATAGGAAAAAACATAGTACATATAGCGTCTGGTACTATCATGGTTTTAGGCATCCACTGGGTGTCTTAGAATGTATCCCTACTGGGTACGAGTGGACTACTCTATAATACTACTATTCATAGGCTAAAACTCCTACCAGCACCTTTTTCTCTGATTGTATCAATGTGATACTAATCTCAGAGCAGGCTAGAAAACTGGTACATAAGGATATAAACGGCCTCCCTCCACTACACCCTCTACCTCCAAAGCTGTAAGTAGCTTCTGGCCTTGATAGTAGCATGTGGCTAAAGTGTGAAATAGTCTAGTGATATTCCAACAGTTTTATTGAGCTTCTGGTTTTGTTTTATTGGGGACAATCTTTTCATTGTAAAAAAGCAAGTTTCTAAACTGGACAAGCCACTTTGCCTCTCTGTGCCTCAGTTTCCTCATTCATAAGATGAGGAAAGGCAAGCCGATTAAATTTATGCAGAAGTTGATTGCATGATCTGGATGCATGTACAAGTTAGAATATTTTTCAGCAAGTCAATGTATTTTATGCACCTGCAACAGTCTTTTTCTTCACCACCATCACCCCAGATCTTTGTAAAGGTAATAACACCCTTTACAAAGGAATATATCACCTTCGTGTTTAATGGAATTCTTCTCGGAAGATTTCTGAGCATTATTTAAGCTATGAAATCTATCTTTTTAATGTTGTCTGAAGAAGAAAGTGTGTATTCAGTACACTTATTCATACTATGTTATTTGTAAGTTTTGACCTTCATGTGGAGAAAGATTCCTTTCTAAACATAATACAGTATAATATCTGTTAAACTTCTCAGTATAACTTAAAACATACAGTTTCACAAATATTGTTAAACCTAACCAAATAGGTTGCCTAATGCCCTAAGCAACAGTTCAGAAGGCTTAGAAACCCATCCAGAAAAATTATGAAATTGTCTTTGCTTTTGCATTTCTTTGGGGGTGAGAGCGGATGGGATAGGGAGTTCCTCTTATGCCCAGTAAAAGCAACTGCCCACACATCCACTTCATTCAAGTGGTTTTTGAGTTGCCTGAGGGTTCTCATTGTTTGTCCAAGGCTTTCATCGAGAGCAGAATAAGCATTCCACCCCACCAAGATGCATCGAGGGGTGCAGGACCCCAGCAGTAGGCTCAGGGACATCAGGAGCAATTGAGGAGGCACAGAAGGAGGAAGAGGAGAGGTGCCTCTTCTTGTCTGTGCTCCCAAGTGAACAAAGGAGAATTTGGCTTAAAATGCCCCAGGCCACGGGTTCTGTACTACAAATATGTCCTCTTCCCCTGAAAATGCAACCTGCTGACAGGAATTCTCCATTTTGAATTATTAGGTCTTGCAGGTCCATATCTGGGATGAGTCTTTCCCTGCATCGGCCCCACTTTGGAGATATTCTTTATTTTCCTCACAATTGCTCAGCTAAATATGTTTTTTCTTGTGGAAGAAAGTTTTTTTATTTCTAAAAAAAAAAAACCCATTTAAAATAAATTGTGCTTCTTTTTTTGTAATACATTAATTCTAAAAATCTAAAAGTTCCAGATAAACAAAAGTAACATCATTATCTTCCCAATTCATTTACATTGACACTATTAGCATTGTTAACAATAGTCTGTTCTTATACCCCTATAAAGAACTACCTGAGGCTGAATAATTTATAAAGAAAAGAAGTTTAATTGACTCACAGTTCCACAGGTTATACAGAAGGCATGACTGGGGAGGCTTCAGGAAACTTACAATCATGGTAGAAGGGCAAAGCAGAAGCAAGCACATCTTCACATGGCAGCAGGAAAGAGCAAACGGGGAAGTGCTACACATTTTTAAACGACCGGATATTGTGAGAACTCTATCAGAAGACAGCACTAGGGCAATGGTGCTGAACCATTAGAAACTACCCCATGATCTAGTCATCTCCCACCAGGCCCCACCTCCAACAATTGAGAACACAATTCAACATGAGATTTGGGTGGGGACATAGAGCCAAATCATATCAGGCATCACACTGTATATACTGTAGAATACTTATGTGTTTTTCACCTCAGAGGATGTTGAGATTGTTTTTCATGTCTGTAAATATAGCTCTATGTGACCCTTTGTAGTAGCTTCCTAATGCTTGTATTATATGGCAATAGAATTTACTTACAACCAGTCACCTGTAATGGGTATTTAGGAGGTCAACATAAATAGCACTGTAATGAACATCCTTATCGTGAAATGAGTTAAGACATGGAAAGTACAATAGCCTCAGTCAACATTTTCATTCTCTTCTGTCTTGTAAAATCTGCGTTATAAATGCATAAAGCTGTGGCACCTGTGTTTTCTGCACCATGATGTGACTTTTGTGATAATTCTGTTTTTTCCTTTTAATATTCAACTAAAAGAACTGTTTTTACGATGCCAAAACATGTTCATTTATCCAGTTGTCTAGTAACCTAAAACAAACAGAAACAAAGGTAGCTTGCACATATGCGTTTGTTTTCTACCAGCCAGTTCTTCGGAACTTTTAATTCATCTCTAAAGTTATTTTAGAGGCAAAGAAAGGTTATGTGTTGTGCTTCAAAAAGTATGCATTTGTCTCTTCCACAGAAATTTTAAGTGTTTATTCATCTCCCAACTCCATCCCCCACCTGAGGCCTCCATCAGCATCCAGAATAAACATTTTCTCCTGTGAAGGACATAAGGAGCACCTAAGAAATGGTGGTGGTGCTGGTGGTGGTGCTGGTGGTGGTGGTGGTGGTGCTGGTGGTGGTGGTGGTTGAACACTTCATTAAATTACTTTTCATATCCATACATATTTCTTTAGGATAATATCCAGATAATAGACTTTCCAAGTCAAAGGGATCACAGAGTTTTAAGGCCATGGATACATATTTGTAAACTGCCTGTCACAGAATGATTGTAGCAATTTCTTCTTCCACAAGTAGTGTGTGAGTATGCCCATTTCTCAGCACCCTGGCCCAAGTCAGATGCCATCACTTCATGGATAGTTTTTACACTCTCATTGTTACTTTCCTTCCCCTTGTTTTCATTCAGAATGCTTGCATTTTACTTTGAGATTTTTTGCCATCAGTCATTTTATAAGATACGCCTTCATCGGCACATCTAAAAGCTAAGGCACTTAACAATTAGAAAGTTGTATGATAGAGACCTTCAGTCTCCAGTTATAATTCCAGCTCTTTCTGACCCTCAAGCTCTGGAACAGGTCACACTTTTCTCTGCTCAGGACACTAGATATTTCAGATTATTTCAAGCAGTCTCCTGCGCACTTTCCTGTGCCTTTGTTATAGCTGTCACTGTAGATTGTTTCCGTCGTGCATATAATTGCTTCATTGCTAGTAACTGGCTTAATGTTGTCACAGACCTTATTGGCTCTTCTTACCTCAGATTTACATATAGCATCCCAGGGCTTTCTTTAGGGCATTTATCATTTTTCCTCCAAATGATCTGGTGACAGTATACAGCTATTCAAGTTTTCATCAGCCAGCAGATGATACGATCTTTCTTCTTTGCTGCCACAAGCCAGAAAAGAGAGGAAATCAGGGGAAATGCTTTCATTACTGTACTTCAAGGAGGCGCTGTCGTGGAGTCAGGGAGGGAAGTTTCCCAAAGTTCACTGAACTGACACTGGAAGAAGCTCTTGTGGGCAGCCCCATCCCTTTGTGACACCGCAACAAAAGCACTTCATCATCTCTTGCCGATCCTGCTTTCATGCAGACAGCGAGGCATCTTCTAATGCCAGTTGCCTTTCCTGTTTACTTCTTGCTCCAGGAAAAAGTCTGAACAATTTTATAGGACATTAACTATTACTGTTGCATACTGATATGCAAGATTTTGTTATACTTTCTTGAAAAGGCCTATTATTTTCATTTGGAAAAGGAAAAAATAAAATAGAGATTGCTACCAATTGCAAATGACTAACACTAATAAATTTAATGGGTCTAATAGCAGCTGTGACTGTGGAGTTCCTTGTATACTGAAATGGGGTTATAAATGGTGTTAAGCTCACAGGCTGGCCCCAGAAGTCTATTGCAGGCAGAATGCGGCAATTCTAGAATATCAGTAGGACCAACCTTGGTTTCCTATCATATCTAAAGAGTAAATTAAAAATGTTCAGACTCTAAATGAAAGGATTTGAAGCTTTAGGATTCACTGGGCAAGCTAAACTCAGTAGGAAGGCTGCCCTTGTGGTAAGCACTCCTAGACTTCATGCCTTTCACTTCTTTTTTCCCTCTGTTTCTAACCTCTCCTATTCTTTAAACTTGGAACTTTTCCTTTTGTTACACGCAGGCACTTTCTCGGTAAGGGATTCCTGAGAAAAGCTTCTTGAGGGGGCAGTGAGCTTTTTTGGTCACCCACATATTGCTGAAGTAGTTAAGGCCTATAAGATTTATTTATAAAAATGGCTATTATGTTCTGATTTACCTACAAGTTTTTGCTTAAGTGAGTTATAGATGACTTTTGCTGAGGCAGCTCTGCCCCGTAAGTTGTTTTGTTTTTTGTTTGTTTGTTTTTTATTATACTTTAAGTTTTAGGGTACATGTGCACAACAGGTAGGTTTGTTACATATGTATACATGTACCATGCTGGTGTGCTGCACCCATTAACTCGTCATTTACATTAACTCGTCATTTACATTAGGTATATCTCCTAATGCTATCCCTCCCCTCTCCCACCACCTCACGACAGGCCCCGGTGTGTGATGTTCCACTTCCTGTGTCCATGTGTTCTCATTGTTCAATTCCCACCTATGAGTGAGAACATGCGGTGTTTGGATTTTTGTCCCTGTGATATTTTGCTGAGAGTGATGGTTTCCAGCTTCATCCATGTCCCTACAAAGGACATGAACTCATCCTTTTTTATGGCTGCATAGTATTCCATGGTGTATATGTGCCACATTTTCTTAATCTAGTCTACCATTGATGGACATTTGGGTTGGTTCCAAGTCTTTGCTATTGTAAATAGTGCCGCAATAAACATACGTGTGCATGTGTCTTTATAGCAGCATGATTTATAATCCTTTCAGTATATACCCAGTAATGAGATGGCTGGGACAAATGGTATTTCTAGTTCTAGATCCTTGAGGAATTGCCACACTGTCTTCCACAATGGTTGAACCAGTTTACAGTCCCACCAACAGTGTAAAAGTGTTCCTATTTCCCTACATCCTCTCCAGCACCTGTTGTTTCCTGACTTTTTAATGATCGCCATTCTAACTGGTGTGAGATGGTATCTCATTGTGGTTTTGATTTGCATTTCTCTGATGGCCAGTGATGATGAGCATTTTTTCATGTGTCTGTTGGCTGCTTAAATGTCTTCTTTTGAGAAGTGTCTGTTCATATCCTTTGCCCACTTTTTGATGGGGTTGTTTGTTTTCTTCTTCTAAATTTGTTTGAGTTGTCCCATACTTTGCTGGCCACACTCCGTAAGAGTCAAGATTACATCCAGTTGGCTTCATAAAACAGGACTTTCTAGGACAGCTGTGCTTTGCTTGCACCTCATGGGAGTTCAGGGCCTCCCCAGACTGGGCAGCATAGAATACAGTTTCTCTAGGAACCCAAGGTGTCAAAACAATAAATCCCCACTTCTCTGCCATCAGCTTGCACTACCACAAGCCAGAAGAGACAGGATACCCTCCATGTTTTGGTGAGAAGCCACACCCATAACATCTCTTTGGGTTAGGGAGCCTTCCTTGCTTTCCACCTGGGGTTCAGGGAGCTTGAGAGTTGGCATCGAGGCTCACTGGAGTCCCCTTCTACGTTGTATGTCTGTGTTCTCTGTGTAGAGTTCAACTCAACCTCAGGCCAAGAATCAGCTTCTGGCTCTACCTAAAACCTGTTTATTCCTTAACTAGATACTCCTTTCAGCAGCTGTGGCTTCTAGGAGGCAAACACTAACTAGAGGGAGATGGCAGCAAAGGCTATATATACATAGTGAATGTCCACATTCAGTGACAGCCTATGTAAGTCTGGTGACTGTCAGTATCCATTCTCTATGTGCACCAAAACAAACCGCAAGTTCAAAAAATCATTCCAGTAAATCACCCCTTCTATTCAGACTTCAAACAAAAGAAGATTGGGGGTGGAGGTGGGAATCAGTTTGACCTTACACTCAGAGTGAAGTATCTATGCTGTGAGTTGTTTTACCTGTTGTGATAAGTTAGCAAAGCCAATAGGCCAATCCAGAAATCCACCATGGACTAAGGCCTGATCAGCATTTTTATTTTCTTTGTGTGTGTGTGTGTGTGTGTGTTTTTTGTCATTGTGAAATCTGCTGTGTTATAAATGCATAATCCTGTAGCACCTGTATTTTCTGTACCATGATGTGACTTTTAGAGATAATTGTTTTTGCTGTTTTATGATGCCAAAAGACTCATTCATCCAGTTGTCTAGTAGCATCTAAACAAACAGAAGCAAAGGTAGTTTGCACTTATGCATTTGTTTTCTACCAGTAGTCTTCAGAGCTTTGGATTCAGTTTTTAAAGGTATTTAGTAGGCAAGAAAATGTTAATGGGTTGTATGGAAAAAAGAATGCATTTATCTGCTACACAGAATCTTTGTGTTTGTTTATTCCCCGCCCCATTCCCATGCAAAGCTTCTACCGGCATCCAGAACAAGCTTTTTCTTTTTATGGTGTTCATCTTCATTAAATCTTGACCAACAGCTTAAATATCTGTAGCTGTCCCCTAATATCTGTTCTCCCCTTCTTTCTTTAAATCAATGTCTGGTTTTACTTAGGTATGTAGTCACCTAGAATACAAACTCCAGCTCCCCTTGCAGTAAGATGTATCCATGGGGCTCATTTCTGGCCATTGGAATGCACATAAGCAGAAGTGTCCAGTGCAACTTTTTAAGAGGAACAGACACATGCCCTTCTTTGCCATTTGCTGCCGATAAGAATGTGGGCCTGATGGGTAATGCCTAGGTTGCCATTCCAGGGCATGAGAGGAAACTATATGCTGAAGACGGCAAAGCGAGAAGGGAGTAGGAATCTAGGTTCCTGCTGACTCTGCAGTCACCATGCCAGCCTAGAACTACTTTCTTTTTGCTTAATTTTCTTTTCTTTTATTTTTCTTTCTTTTTTTTTTTTTTTTTTTTTTTTAGATGGATTCTCGCTCCATCATTTAGGCTGGAGTGCAGTGGTGCGATCTCAGCTCACTGCAACCTCTGCTTCCTGGGTTCAAGAGATTCTCCTGTCTCAGCCTTCCTAGTAGCTGGGGTAACAGGCTCCTGCCTCCATGCCTGGCTAATTTTTGTATTTTTAGTAGAGATGGGATTTCACCATGTTGGTCAGACTGGTCTCGAACTCCTGACCTCAAGTGATCTGCCCACCTCGGCCTCCCAAAGTGCTGGGATTACAGGCACAAGCCACCATGCCCAGCCTGAGCTTAATTTTCATAAGGGAGAAATATACTTTTTTCTTGTTTATGCCACCACTATTGTGATTTTTCTTTCACTTGCAACAGAATTTAATTCTAACCAACATGGTAGGTGAGATGTGGGGGATAAAAATAGATCTATATCAAGAGAGTTTACGTTAAAAAAATAGTCAAACACAGGACTTCTAACTCTGGGGCCAATGTTTTCCCCATGTCTTTGGAGGCCATGTTCCATTAAATGTAATGACGGTTGAATTTATCTAATTTTGTTTTTAACTTGATTATTTATAGGTTATTTAAAATTCTTAATTATTATCCTTTTTCCTAAATTATGGAATTTGAAAATGGATCTATATTTTTAACAGCCTTGTTGAGATATAATTGATATACCAAAAATTGTATCTATTTAATGTATACAGTTTGGTGAGTTTGGACATAAGCATCTACTCATGAAACCATTGCTATAATCATGGTAATAGACATACACACTACTCCAAAAGTTTTCTAGTGCTTGCTTTATTTTGGGGATTTGTGTGTGTTTTCTATGGTAAGAACACTTAACATAAGATCTATCTTCTGTTAAAATTTGTTAAAATTTTAAGTGCTCAATACCATATTGCTAACTATAGGTATTATGGTAGACAGCAGATCTCTAGAATTTATTCCTCTTGCATAACTGAAACTTTATACCCATTGAACAGCAACTTCCCCTTGCCTTTTCCTCTCTGTCCCTGGCAACTACCAGCTGCTCTCTGCTTCTATGAATTTGACTATTTTAGATACCTCATATAAGTGGAATCATGCAATATTTGTCCTTGTCTGTCTTATTTCATTTGGCATAATGTCCTCCCATTCATCCATGTTGTTGTATATGGCAGGATTTTTTTCTTTTTTAAGCCTGAATAATATTCCACTGTATGTATGTACTACGTATTCTTTATCCAGTCAGCCATTAACAGACCTTTAGGTTGTTTCCATATCTTAGTTACTGTGAATATTGCTGCCATGAACATGAGAGTGCTGATATCTCTTCAAGATCCTGATTTCAGTTCTTTTGGGTAAATACCCAGAAGCAGGATTGCTGAATCATAAAATAGTTCCATTTTTAATTTTTTGAGGAACCTCCATACTATTTTTCATAGTGAATGTACCATTTTACATTTCCCTCCAACAGCATACAAAGGTTCCAGTTTGTTTACATCCTTGTCAACACTTGCTATCTTTTGTTTCATTTCTTGTTGTTTTTATAATAGCCATTCTAACAGGTGTGCGGTGATATCTCTTTGTGGTTTTGACGTGCAATTTTCTGATGATTAGTCATGCTGAGCAAGTTTTCTTATACCTATTGGCCATTTGTATGTGTTTTTTGGAAAAATGTCTATTCAACTTCTTTGCCCATTTTTAATAGGGTTATTTAGGTTTTTTTGTTGTTGTTATTTGATTTTGGGAGTTGGTCATATATTTTGGACATTAACCCCTGCTTAGATATATGGTTTGTACATATTTTCTTCATTCTGAAGGTTGCCTTTTCATTCTGTTGATGGGTTTTGTTTTTTGTGTGTTTTTGCTGTGCAGAAGCCTTTTAGTTTGACGTAGTCTCACGTGTCTATTTTTGCTTTTGTTACCTGTGCTTTTGGTGTCATGTCCAGGAAATCATTGTCAAGACCAATGTCAAGAAGCTTTTTCCCTATGTTTTCTTTCTTCTAAGGGTTTTACAGTTCAGGTCTTATATATGTCTTTAATTCATTTTGAGTTGATTTTTGTGGATGGTGTAAGATAAGGGTCCAATTTTCTTCTTTTGCCTGGGGATGTCCAATTTTCCCAGCAGTTAAAAAAAATGGATCTATATTTTTAATACTCAGAGTTGACTCTGAATCTTGGGAAAGTTTCCTTCCAAATGTGTTACGGTTCAGCAGTTTGGAATAAAATTGTCTCAGTCTGTTCTCTGTTCCCTATGTAATGTAGATGTATTTTTGGGCTTCCTGAGTCAGATCTGAGCATAACAAGGACCAGGAGTTCTAGCCTGTGGGTAAAGGTTAGATTCCAACATCACCAGAATGTGTAGCCCCATCCCCTTTTATGGAAATGGCCTTACAAAGTCACCTAGTAATTTCAAATCTGTTGAATTCTAGTTGTGAAAGAACTATTTTAAGAGTTGACACAGTTACATGTTTATTAAGTGTTTATAAATGTATTAGTCACTGTGCAAACAGAGAAGCAGGTGGGCTTCATATTCCCACCTGTTCAGGTCACTGAAGCAAAGCCACCTGGAAAGCTTCACACGAGTAATTGGACCTTCAGCCTTCAGACTTCCACTTGCATTAAATTCAGCAACCAAGACTTTGACATCTCCTGAAATACCTTCTCCATGTGCCCTTTGTTATTAGAAATTAGCCTTTTGTGAATCATGTAGAGTGAACTTGAAATTCAAATGTATTGCAGTAGAGATGATACAGACAGTATAAGTGACATCTTGGAGTGACTTGTAAAAGGAGGCTGATCAAATAAGTGTTTCTAATTTGCCTTCCATCAAGGAATGACTTCCTCATTTTAAGTAGTCATTATTAGGAATTCGGAAGCCCTGAGAAATTGGAATTATTGATTGAGTTTCTTCATAGGAAACCACCTAAAGAAGAGAGGGCTATTTGTAACCCCTCATATATTGTGCTTATTGCAAATACTAGTCTGTGGTTCAGCTCCTGTTACCTGCCCTTAACTGCCTCCCACCCCCAGGACCCCTGGCATCCAGAGGCTTGTAGATTTCACAGACAGCCAGAGGAAGCTAGACAGTGTCGGCCTGCATGATTGGTATTCGTTTCATGATAAAGGAGATGTAATCTTTAAACCCTGTGACTCCACACGAGCTGTTAAAGGCCACATGGCATTGTGGAAGAAAGCCCTGGACTCTGCATGGAGGGGCCTGACCTTTGGTCCAAGTCCTAGGATCCGTTTAGCTACCGCCTCAATCAGACCTCTTCTCTGGGCCTCACTGTCTTAGTTTGATGAATAAGAGAGTTGGGCTAAATAATCCAGTGCCAACACTTGATGCACAGACAGATCCTTCCACTCAGCGGGCCTTCTTTCCAAACTATTTGTGGGAGAATTTGAACTAGACTGTAGCTGCTAGAGTGCTCTCCCTGTTCCCAAATGTTGCTTTTCCCCTTCAACTTCTTGCCTCTGGCCAGCTTTTCTGCAAGCCAGAAAAGAAGAAGTTTCATTTGGGAAGCCAAATCTGAGGTGTATCAAGCTGCCTTTACGCAGATCCCCATCTTTGCGTGACAAAGGGGTTTGCTGTAAACTGCTGTGAGAATATTTGTTAGTGGCCTCAACTGGTGGTCGGTGTGGGGTGGAACTGGAGCTGCTGTCGTGTTGACTTCCATGGAGGAGGTAGCCAGGCTCCGGCGAAGCAAATCAAGTGGAATCCAGGCTTTGGCTGGGGAAGCAGGAAAAAGCAAAGAAGAGTAAAAGGAGGAAGGTAGCTGAAGGAGCCAAGGAGAAAGGCCTCAGAGTCTGAAAGAAAGGAGTTTCCTAGGAGGACCTTTAAATTCAGCTGTGCACTCTAACGACCCAGTTGTCATTTGTACCCTAATTATGTTATGGGGCTATCATGAAATGTAGAGAGAACTGGCCTGAGATTTGTTATGAAAAAAAATTGCAAAAGGTTGGGGAGAGATAAGAGATTATATTCTAGTGCAGAGTTAAGAATCATCCCTGGGCTTTCTGATAAAGGCAGATTAATATTAGAAGCCCCACAACCCTAAAATATATAGCTAATATTGAAAATGCCTTTGGTTAGCACATTACATTTATTACCCCAGAGGTAGTTTATATCAGTCAGGGTTCTCCAGAGAAACAAACCAATCAGACATATGTGTACATATATTGAGAGATTTATTTTAAGGAACTGACTCATGTGATTGTGGGGTTTGCCAGCTCTGAAACTCACAGGATAGGCCGGCAGACTGGAAACTCAGGCAGGAATTGCTAATATGTTCCTGAGTCCTAAATCTGTAGGGCAGGCCAGCCGCCTAGAAACTCAAGCAGGATTTCTGTGTTACAGTCTTGAGGCAGAATTCCTTCTTTTCTGGGAAACCTCAGGTTTTGCTCTTCAAGGCCTTCAACTGTTGGATGAACCCCACCCACGTTACAGAGGGTACTTTGCTTTACTGAAATTGATTATGGATGTTAATCGCATCTGCAAAATACCTTCACAGCAACATCTGGATTAGCATTTGGTTAAATAACTGGGCACCATAGTCTAGCCTAAGTTCATGCATAAAATTTAACCATCACAGGTAGGTACTCTTAACTCCATTCTACTGACAATGAAACATGAAGCTGAAAAAGGTTTATTAAGTACCTTCCTCAAGGTGACACCATTCTTTCCTATTCTTTCGTAGTTGGGCCAAGCAGTCAGACTTAGGAACCCAGCTCTCAACCTAAAATGCTTAGCTGCCTGCCAAAAACACAAAGAGCCCTGGGGAAGGTGTTTTCTCTAAAGTCTAAGAACCTGTGGGATAAATGATGTTACAGTCAGCTGATACAGCAGTGTACCCACCAGCAATTTTAAAAAGCTCTTTTTGCTCTATTGGGCCCTTATGAAATGAACCTACAGGGTCAAATGGACTATGTCAGGACATAACCCATTTTCTTTTCTCTCCCCCATCTCTTTTCCCTTGATTATTTCTCCCCTTTAGACCTTGTTTTTCTTCACCACTCAGCTTGCTTCATTTTCCTTTTCTATTTCTCTCCTTTCTCCCTTTCTCTCTCTCTCTCTCATTTTTTCCTGTGTATTCTTTTTAAAAAACATTATTTCTTCCTGAAAGGGAAATGAAAAGGAAGGGAGAAAAATAAGGGACTTTATAATAAATGGAATTTGAGCCACTTCTGATATCTGTAGTAGCAACTGTGGCTTGATCAGGAAAAAAAGGGGAGGGAGGGAGGGAGAGAGGGAGGGAGGGAGGGAGGAAAGCAAAAAAAAGGGGAAAGGGAGAATACAAAGGAAGGAGAGAGGGAGAGAGAAAAGGAGAGGGAAGAGGGAGAATTCAATCTTAACTTCTTAAAAAACACAATCTCTTTCTGATGATGATGATGATGATTGTTATTATTATTATTATTATTGGAGATAGGGTCTCACTCCATCACCTAGGCTGGAGTGCAATGGCACAATCTCTACTCACTGCAACCTCTCCCTCCCGGGTTCAAGCAATTCCCCCACCTCAGCCTCCCAAGGAGCTGGGACTACAGGCACACACCACCACACCCAGCTAATTTTTGTGTTTTTTGATAGAGACGGTTTCACCATGTTGGCCAGGCTGGTCTCAAACTCCTGACCTCAAGTGATCCGCCCGCCTCAGCCTCCCAAAGTGCTGGGATTACAGGCGTGAGCCACCATGCCGAGCCTCTTTCTGATTACTTTTGATGATTTTATGTGTTTGGCCTCTAGGAGATCTATCTGATTCAGCTAAGAATGTTCAAGTTACTAGAGCAGTGGCTCCCAAACTGCTGCATATTAGAGTCACCTGGTAGCTATAAAAATGCTGCTGCCCAGCTAGACCCCACATTATATGAATGAGCATCTCTGGGGTGAACCTAGTGCCAGTCCTCATTAAAACTCTACGTGATGCCAAAGAATAGCTCAGTTTGAGAACGAATATTACAAAATACTGGTGCTTAAGACTGCTGGATAGTGATGAGAAGTCACAGGACATAGGAGTGCCTCAGGGGAGGAGGAGAGGATAAATAAGAACTAGAAAGGGACTGGAGGAAACCCAGGCCATTCTGTATCTCATTCTGAGGAATGGTTACTTAAGATTTTTATATTTTATATTTCTTACTGTATATATTGTATAGCCCAAGGGTGGGGGCTAGGGGAGGGATAGCATTAGCAGAAATACCTAATGTAGATGATGGGTTGATAGGTGCAGCAAACCACCATGGCACGTGTATACCTATGTAACAAACCTGCACATTCTGCACATGTACCCCAGAACTTAAAGTATAATAAAAAATTAAACAACAACAAAAAAAGAAAAAGTAAAGTAATAATAATAATACATACACAGGCACACTGATAGGTGGTCCTACCCTTAAGGATTCTGATTTGTGTGGCCTGGGCATTGATGTGTAAAGCTTCCCAGCCGATTGTGGTGCACAGCCAGGGCTGGAAACCATAGCTCTAGAAGGAGGGTCACTGGTTGCTTTCAACCACGTTTCAAGTTAGCAGTGCCATAGCCAGGTCTCTGTAGACCAGCATCTGGCCTCAGCCTTCTATTTTATCCATTCACAAGAATCAGGCAGGTGAAAGAAGACAGTGGCTCCCGCCTGTAATCCCAGCACTTTGGGAGGCCGAAGAAGGCAAATCACGAGGTCAGGAGTTCGAGACCAGCCTGGCCAACCTAGTGAAACTCCGTCTCTACTAAAAATACAAAAAATTAGCTGGGCATGGTGGTGGGTGCCTGTGATCCAGCTACTCGGGAGGCTGAGGCAGGAGAATTGCTTGAACCAGGGAGGCGGAGATTGCAGTGAACTGAGATGGCGCCATTGCACTCCAGCCTGGGTGACAGTGCGAGACTCCATCTCAAAAAAAAAAAAAAAAAAAAAAGAAGATAGACTCACACAAACCAAACTCACAGCAACTGACTGAATTCTGTAGTCCTGTGCATTCATGTTGTTAAAAGAAATCTGTCAACAGACCAGAAGCATTTGTTTCAGGGACAGAATTGAGGACCCTCTTTGGTTCTTGTTTTCTTAGATATTATATTAACAGTTACCCTATTGCCAACACATCATATCTTCAAGTAGAGTGTACTGTCCCTTATCCACAATTCTGAAATCCCAAAAAGCTATGAAAACTGTATTTTTTTTTCAGTAAGGTGGCGTCAAAACATATTTAGCAATAAAACCTGACCAGAACTCATGTAAAGTTATTTGAAGGCTTTACTTACTTTACTTGGTGCAAATCGTCATATGTTTTTCTTTGGATATATGAATACATTTGATTGCATAGTGCTGCTTTGTTCTCCACTCTGGGTATAACATAATATACAATATTTATAAATTTCTAAATCTGATAAATTTAGTTCTTAAAGCCATCTGACCTAAAGGCTTCAGGTAAAGGATTATGGGCCTGTAGCTTCTTTATATATTAAATTCCCAAAGGACCTCCCCTGGTCTTGGGTAATAGCCCAGCCTCAGGGCAGTCCATTTTCTAACCACTTTTGGTTTGACTATGCTGGCAGGCAATGATGTTCATCTCAGGGACCAACTCAGTCTTGCTTCCCAGTGCTGTGCACAAAGCCTGGAATGGTGAGGCCCTGATAGATACATACTGAGGAAATACAGCAATCTATTGTGCGTTGATTTCCCTAGTTTTGCTGTCAGAGGGTGACCTTTTCCAGTCTTCTCCCTAAATCCTGGGAGCACCATGCTCTGATAACATCTGTTGAGCTGTATCTCCAAATTCTAAAAGAATTGTGTTAACAGAAGAAATCAGTTATTTAAATATATCGTTTTAGAGAGTGGATTGATTCCTAGAGAGAGGAAAGAAAAACCTGTATAACGCAAATAGATTCTGTTGCAAGAAACTAATAGTATTAGCGCTATAGTAATACAGTAATGCTTTGTTCTCTCCTCCCTCTCCTGCATTGTAGTTACATGCATATTTCATCTGCTAGTGTTCAGGCAGACTTTTAGAATCAAGAAGCCCCTCACTCTTCATCCTGTTTGTTGAGGGGGCGGGGGGGGGGGGATTCAGGAAAAAAATATCCCAGGTGTGCTTTTGGTGTTCAGTTTTTCTCACCCTAATAGCTATATGGGTCTAGTGATCTGGGCCCAGGCAGTGACTGAAAACTGAGGTTTCTCTCCACTCTTGCCAATGGCACTTGGCTCTGAGGGACTTCCAGGATCTAGGGCTATTGGTCCCATGGTGGATGGGGCAGTACATCCATTCCTTATTCTCTAGATCTGTGCTGTTCAACAGAACATTCTGCAATAATGGAAATGGTTTATATCTGTACTAATACCATAATCACTAGCCTTATATTGCCATTCAACACTGGAAATGTGGCTAGTATAACTGAGAAACTGAAATTGTAATTGTATTAGTTATTTTTTATTTTGATTTTAATATTACAAGTGGCTAGTGGCTACTGTATTGGACAGCACAGATCTAGATCTGGGGTGCAGGCTGTTTTCATTCTGACATAAATGGCTGGGGCATTCTAAGGCTACCCAGAGAAGATCACTCAACTCAGCCTTAAAGTATGGGATGAAATAATTCCAGGCAGAAGCAGAACAAGTAAAGCAAAACAAAAACAAAAACCAAAGCATGGAAGTGCTAAAGAACCTGGCAGATTCAGAGAACTGTATCTGACTCTATATGGCTAGATATTGTGATAGTGTAGGTTGGATGAGAGGTACTGGGAAAGCAGTAGGAAGTGAATTTTCTGAAAAGACCTTTCAATTTGTCAGGCTAGGGATAAACCCTTCAGGGTGTTTAAAGGTGCTCCTGTAATGTCACCTGCTGTTCTGAGGCTCAGAACTCTGAGAAGTAGTTATCTGTGCCACTTGGCGAGTGTCTCCAGTCTTTGACACCTCTGAAAGCTACTTCCTGCACACCAGAAGCATAGTTTGGCATGGAATGTCCTCCTGAAGTTGAACTGCGAAGAGATTTCTTGTTGTGGTTTCTGCAGATGGCTACTGTGCAGTACTGGGAGTCAGAGAAGAGTCTTCTCAGGGACCTGAGTTCAGGGCCACCTTCCCACACCCCCAGGCACCTGCCGGCAAGTAACTGACAGAGGTGTGTGTGTGTGTGTGTGTGTGTGTGTGTGTGTGTGTGTGTGTGTGTGTGCGTGCGCGCGCGCGCGTGCGCGTGCACGCATGCATGAGGGGAGTCATAATCATAGCCCCTTAGGTTACTAGAGACAGGATTTAAACTTAGATGAAGGGTCACTAGTCCTCCTCCAATACTCTCCAAGGGTTAACAAACTGGAAATTCATCTAAACAAAATAAGCAAGACCTATTCCTACTCTGGTTGTTTTTTTCCCCCAATTGATAAGTTGAACTATTTGGAGGGGACGTCTGTACCATGTGTTTTTCCTATACTAAAATTTTAAAAGTAATTCAAAACATTGATTTTCACGGACCTAAGACAGTCTAAAATAAATTGAACCAAGAATTTAACTTTTCATTTAGCAAAAAAAAAAAAGTTTTCCTCTGAAGGGTAGGAAGACTTTGCAAAGGTTATCATAATTAACATTTTTTCCTTATTTAAAAAGAAAATCCCAATGTGTTGTTGGTAGTTTCCCTCTTTTTCTTCTGAATCTGATTCTGCTTTGACTTGAGTTTTGTTGGTAGAACAGTTGCAGATTTGACTCTTACAAGTCAAACATATGACCATGTGATTAGTAGACTTCCTCAGGTGCACAGTAGGTTATTCAGGCCATCTTACACGCCTAGGACTCGCCTCCAGGAGAAACAAAGTGAGAAACAAAAAGAAAATAAATCTGTCGCATTATTAAATTTGTGCTCTTGACGCCTGCAGTTGTTGACTATAGCAAGTGGGGGTTAAACTGTCAGCTTGACAACTTGTAAAGCTCTTTATCATAGAAAGCAAGAAAAAAAATCAATGCTGAATTACCTCAGGAATATTATTGATGACCTAAATGTCATTTTCTGTTTTTATTACTTTTTATGGTATTTAGCTTGTAATTCAAACCACTTTCTAATTAATTTGGTTTGGCTCAGTTGGAAATAGAAAAAGCTAACTATCTAATAGGTGACACATGTCGCAGAGAAACCTTACAACATCCCCATTTCCCTGAGATCAATCAGCCATGAAATAACTTACCAAACTTTTGTTTTTCTAGCAAATTCTTAAGAAATACAATGAAATTAAATTTGTCTAGTCCAAAGAAACGGGAAGAAACATGAATGAGCAAAAGTGACCTGAAAGCCCAGTTTTATCTAGCTGTAATCTCTCGTCTAGTTGTTAAAATATCCCGAAGCACTCGATCATGTTGCATTTTAATTTCAAAGCCATGTGTTGTATTAGCAAAGTGCACATGTTCCTGATTTGAACTACGAGTTCCCCGGCTGTTAACCAGAATTCTCGGCTGGCACGGACAAGGTCTCCAGGAGGTCAGAGGCCTGGAGCCTACATCTTGGTTAGATCTTACCCGTGTGGAAACCAGAAGCCTGGGTCAGACAGCAGTGCCTATGACAGGCCCTGATTAGATTAGGACTACATTTATCAACTACACAGAGAGCACACTTAACCTTTCAACTCAAGAGTCTTGATGTACCTTTATTTTAAAACAAAAAGGTGAATGTTACTCTGCCAAAGTCTTGGTCCAATAGCAATGAAGTATAACATGCAGCTTTTTCTAATTTCATCTACTACCAGATTTACACAAGGATAATATGCAAGATTATACCCTGACAAGCGTTTTATCTGTTTTCTAAATGTATAAATATGATATTTCGATATTTATAGAAACCTACTTCATAATTTTACATTATGTTCATTTTTTTCCTTAAGAGTTTAGAATTTTTCTTTGGTTTCTACCTAGATTTACTTACTGTATATATGTATGTATGTATGTATGTATGTATGTAGGTATGTATTCATTCATTTAGATTTAGTAGATTAGAACTATTCTAGTAATTGATTAATATATCATGAAAATCCATCTGTGGAAGGAGTAACAAGCTGCTTTTAGAAACTTGATTTCTTTTTATTCTCCCAAGTATTTGGCTTAAATATTTCTTTGAAACATCACTTAATTTTTTCAAATATGTGGTTTAATTTTCTAGGAAGTAATGACTAAACTTTTAACAAGACAAATTGAATAATATAGTTTTACAGTAGGTTTTTCAAGTACGATCCATTCGCATTCTTCTGATGAACCTTTGATCAAGTCTTTCACTGCTGGGCAGCCTTACCTCACAGATTTAGGATATGTCAGGGACATCGGTGTCCTCCTAAATCTGTATGGAGAGAATATTCAGGGAACATACATGGTGGTGATAGAATCATGGTATGGGGAATGGTCTGAATTCACTACCAATGAACAACTGAACTCTCTTCATTCATTTATCTTCTAGTTCCTCACTAAGCACCTACCGTGTTGATGAGGTGGAGAGAACACTCCCTGGCCTCTTGAAACTAACTCTCTACTTTCTCAGTTCTGCATCAGAATCCTTGTTCTATGCCAGTGCCAAGTCACATAGAGCTAAAAAATATTCTCCTTGGTAATCATGCACAGGCTGTAGCCTTCAAAATAAAATTATTCTTCATGCTAAAAGGATGGTGTTTTCTGTCATTATATTGTTTCTGCAGTATGCTTGTTCAGTTATGTAAACTCATTTTATGTGACATTTATAGGATCCTGGCCTAGAATGCAGGTTTAAAGGAGGAAGAGGCAGCAAAGAGCTTTGGTAGAAATAATTATTTCCCTGAGTAAAAGAAAGATAAAATGAGTTCATTTAAATTATAGTAAAAGTGGTTGCCAGTCGCCCAACATAGTGATCTCTTTTTTTTCCTTACCTAAATGAAATCTAAATCTTAGAGCCATTTTGAACCTTTTCTAAAACATGAGGTTGTTTTGCCAATTCACTTTCATTTGGAAATAATTTTTAAATTTCCTATTATATCATAAACTTTGAATTTCAAAAACTGCTGCATGAAGTGCTGTTTTCATCTTTTTGTCCCAATATTTTTGATGCCACACTTCTGATCTTAAGGTTATATAATTTTAAAGGTTATTCTGAATTTGATATTTACTGGGAAAAAAAATACTTATCAGTGGGGATTATCATTATCTTGGTTGTTGATAGGCACATTTTTTAATAGTGCTTTCTTTACTGGATGTGTATTTAATAGGTCCATCAGCAATATTTACTGAGCCCAGAGTGTGAATAGAATGAAAATGTTTTCAATGTTGTGGCTAATTAGTGACGGGAGAAAAAAAGAAATACTTGAGCTTAAATTGTTTTAATAATTTCCTCAGTTTCTAAGTAAATCTCTGCACCCACACACCCTACCAAACTCACTTGCTCATTTCAGGTCACCTTATGTTGGACAAACCCTTTTAGAGTTACGCTTTATTGGTTTTTAGATCTGGAAAAAAAAAAAAAAAAGGTCCATTGTCCATTCCCTCTCTCTCCCTGTTTTTCAGAAACTTATTTTATATTTAAAGGTTGCCAACATTCTAGCTATCAAGGCCACACACAGTCAACCATTTGGACATCTAATCAACATTCAGAAGACATTTATTGAGCCCCTACTGTACACCAGACTCTGTTTTAGACATCAAATTTGCATCTCAAGGTTTCTATTTATATTTTTATTTTTTGAGACAAGATGTCACTCTTTCACCCAGGCTGTAGTGCGGTGGCCCAGTCTCATCTCACTGCAACCTGCGCCTCCCAGGCTCAAGCGATCCTCCCACCTCAGCCTCTCAATTAGCTGAGACTACAGGTGAGCAACACCATGCCTGGCTAATTTGTGTATTGTTTGTAGAGATGGGGTTTTGCCATGTTGCACAGGCTGGTCTCGAACTCCTGGGCTCAAACGATCTGCCCTCCTCGGCCTCCCAAAGTGCTGGGATTATAGGCATGAGCCTGTGCGCCCAGCATCTCAAGTCTTTAAAGGCAATTGGAAGATATATCTGATGAACTAGTTAATTCTGCTGGAATTGGTAGCCTCTGAAATGCTTGGGTGATCCCTTCTAGGTCTTCACTTGCTTGATTTTAGGATGTTTCTTCCCCTTGTGAAGAGAATGCAATGTTCAGCGTGCTCAGGAATGTAATCCTGAATATCAGATACCAAGTTACCACAGGCCTGGCTTAGACTGATTATAAGACCTCTGTTTTTAGGGTTGTTGGCTTTGTCACGGTCAGGTCTTTTCTGCCTCTCACCCACTGCTGTTAGGAAGTCCTGAAGCTACTGACCCCCACAGATGCCTCAGATTGGGAGGACACACATCAGGAAAGGATGAGAGTGACATGGGATCAGCCTGGAAGGCAGCCCAAGAAAGTGGAGGAAGGTAGAGGGTCTGTGTTCCTAGTGCTATTTAATTAAATCTGAAACTCCTTTTTAGGGCTACTTACCATTTTACCCTCTGCTACCTACCAACTTTTTCTCCTGTTTTGCCTTTAATCTGAAGTATTTTAATAAGGCTCCCTTCCACATTCCTATCTTCTGCAATTGTTTTATTTCTCTCCTTGCGATTATCCCAGAAAATAGTCTCTATATGACTTGATTTTGAAATGTTTCTTAGAATTAATCAATAACACCTTGAGGTTTTCCAGTTTAATTTGTATGTATTTATCTTGGCATATAGTACACATCTCTCTAGGATGCAATTTTGTAGTTGTTTGGATGTTGGCAGGTTTTAGGGGTGGGAGGGGAGAAAGTTGTATTTTTAGCTATAGTGATTCACTTTGTAAATGGTGTATGCTGTCGTCTGTCCTCCGGTTGATTTACTCCATATGGAATCAACTCACTCTAAGCACACCCTACAATTTCAGTGGTTTACAAAACCAATAAAAATATAAAATGCTGAAATAAATATTTAAGATTCCTTTTCTGCATTGCACTAAAGATATGATGGAAATAAATTGTAAAAGAAAGTATTTGCACTTGAGGAATTCAGGTGAAAGTCATGAAGCTATAATTAAAAACAGGATTGTAGGAGCCGAGTAAGACTGGGGAGAGATAATTAAATTTTACTATTTGTCTTATTTTTAATCATATATTCATTTACACAAAGCCAGTCTTGATGGACTACAAAAGACACCATATGTTGTCATTTTAAAATAAAGTTTTGTATTTAAATTAGGCATGTCTGCTATGTGGCTGTATGCCACCACTCCCTGCATCAAAATCCTTCTCAACACGGGGCTTCAAGGAAACCACTACCAATCAATTAGAGTTCCCTAAACAATGAACCTATTCGCTATTTAATTTTTAGATGCACCTCCAGCCTTACTCCTCCTTCACAGACCCTCTGCTCTAGCTCACACAGTTTTCTTATTCTCTTAGAAACATGCCAGCTTCCTTCATTAAAGATCAACTCACAACCCAGCCTCTACCTAAGTTCATTTTTTTCCTTTGGTGTTCAAATCTCACTCCCTACAGAAAACTTTTCCTGGAGACTATAGCCCAAAGACAGATTTCAGTGGTTCCCAAGTCAGACTGTATATCAGATTTAATGGAGACAGCTGTTCAAAATATAGATTCCTGACCCTGCCCCAGACCACCTTACTCAGATTGTGTCTAAATCTAGGAATATGTGTTTTATCTTGCTCCTCAGCCAATTCCTATGCAACTGCTTGGCATTCTCCATTCGTGTTTTGGGAACCACATGGGTGACAGAAAGAATCAGTAATTCTGGAGTCTGTTGGACCTGAGTTCAGATCTTAGCACCTGCACTTATTAGCTGATCAGGTTACCAGACTTCTCTGGGCCTCAGAGACTACAAAATTGCAGTTTCTTTTCCAAAGATTTTTTGTTTTGTTTTTTAGAGGAAGGATGCTCTGAAAGTTGAAGATACCACCCAACTAAGTTGGTATATCAAGTAGTGTGAATATAGTCTTCTGAAGATGGTCCTATGAAACGGACTGCTTTTCTGAGTGGCGTGTGGTAGCCAGTCTTGTTTATGATGTGGTCATACTGAGTAGCAGTGGCATTTCCCTCCTCCCTTCTTCTAAAGTTCAAATGAGTTTTCTGTCTTTGGTCTAGAACTCCCATAGTCATTTACATTTAGAATGATTCCAAATGGAGAGTGAGTCTCAATTTCCTGTGCACTGAAGCACCCGTCGTATGGTGTATAAAGATATTGGGAACACTAGTGCCATTTTGGGACCTGAGACTATTTAGATATTAAAGTAGATTTCAGAGCCATTTAAAGCAGATTTTTCAGTTCCTCATTCAGGAAAAGAGAATGGCAGTCTCAGAACTGGAAGGGACCTCAGCCCTCTTACTGAGTCTTCATGCCTTTATGCCAATAAATGCTTGGATCAGAAAATCTCATTGGCTCCCCAAGCTGAGTCAGGAAACCTACCTATAATAAGATATGTGTAAACCAAAACTATCAAACTTTTTAAATTGTTTTAAATTGATGTTTTAACCAATGGCTGCCATCCATTGTAGTATAATTGAATTAACTCGTATAGATAGAATCCTATTAGGCAGGTGGATTCCTTTATAGACTACCATATTTAAACACACACCTCCACCCCACCTTCTCTTGAAAGCTTTTGAAAAGGAATCTCTCCCAAAGGTTGATTTGACTATCTGCAGTGAAAAACCTTGAAGACTTAGGTAACCTCATTTACTAAAACAAAAAGCAAAGTGTATTTGTTGCATATTAAGTACTTGTCATGAGATGGATTCTGGACCAGTGATTTTATAATTATTAATTCTATGTGTATCTCTTATTAATTCTAATAACTGTGCAATAGAGTAGATACTATTATTTCTATTTTACTCATAAGAACACTGAGGCCTGCTCAAGGTCAGAGAACTAGTAAGTGGCCGAGCTAGGAATCCAACACAAGTCCAACTCCAAGGACATTTCATAGCAAGAAATGACAGACCATGATTTAGGCTGAGGTTTCTAAAATTTTGAATTCAATATTAATTATACCTATGAACTTTCTCCCTGCATAACTTTGCACATACGCAAAATGTTGCATACAGTTTCAGAAGGTCCAAGGACGCCCCAAAGCCCAGGATATCACCAATGAGTATGTAACTCTAGATTTAGCTTGACAGGAAAGATTGTTAAATAATTACAAGATAAATAAACAAATTCCTCATGTACCTCGCATGTTGAATTTAGCACCATAGATGGTAATACAAAAGAATAATCTAATGAATGCATGTGTTACATTGGGCTTACATGTAAGTTACAACTGGGAGTTCAAGTTGTTCTTTTTGAGAGGGCAGCGATGCCATTTTTTAGACTACTTAAATTACATTCTAGTACTCATATTTGCTTGTAGAAATAAGAATAGTAATAAAATTTAAAGATATTAGGGTTAAGCAAGACCTTAGACATTATCTGAGATTACGGCCTTTTCATTTACAGATGAGGAAAAAGGGCCTGAGAGTCTCTGCAGTTTATCCAAGGTCACACAGCCAATTACAGTCAGGGTCACACCTGGAGCCTGGGATTTTTAGATTCTTTTTCCCGTGCTTTTCCTACATTGAACTAACTAATTCATGGTATGCACATCCAAAGAAACAATAGGTGTCCATTCTGCATCTTGAGTCCATTCCTTTCCAAATGACTGAAACATGTTCTTGCTCTTTTGAAAATAAAACAGTAACAAGAGATTTAGCACAGATATCCTTTTCAGTCCTATAAAGGTTCAGATAGAAGCTAGAGTACACGCACGAAATTCAAGACTATGGCACAGAGGCCAGGAGCCATGATGCTGCAGTGAGATTAGGAATACTGGTCTGTTGGACCAGAGTTATGGATTATCATAAGCTCAATGATCTTTACTCAGCTCACTTACTCCCTCACTTCTTCATTCATCCACAAGTATTTATTGGGCACCCAAAGGTGGGTCAGGCCCTGTGCTTGGCCCTAGGAACAGAGACACGTAGATCCAGCCCCTGTCCTCACCAATCTCAGAAGCAGGAGAGACATCTTGTTTCCTCAAAAGGTTTTCTCCTTAGAGGAAAATATTTCAAGTCTGTATTAGAAGGATATTGGCCAGTATACACAGTTTTTCCTTCAACAGGGACTCCACTCCCAGAAGTAGCCATGGATTATAAACAGACTAATTAAGAAATAGGATCCTCGTATTTTTTTCATGAAGCTTATAATTAGCAGCTCTGACTTTTCAAGAGTATCTCTAGTTATCTTAATGAATATTGAAAAATTCCCCCAATAAAAGTAATTCTCATTTCTCATAATTTATAAACTAAATTATTGTTAAAAGGTAAACACAACTATAACAAAGTTATGTGGCAAAAACAAACGACAAAGAGGAGATGTGGCTGCTCCCAAAAGGTGGGGGGTTATTCCATTAGATGATCAAAAATGTGATGATGCCACAGCCATTGACATTTTACAAGAAAATGAGGGAAAACCACATTTTAATACTGCCAGTTTACTCCTAGTAAATCATCACTCTCTAAATTAACTAATAATTTAGCATTTTTGTTCCTGCTTTAAAATGATTCTATACTAAGTTGCAAAATGGTGATGGCATTTTCAGATTTTGAATTTTTATGACAAGTTCAAGTTGCAAGTAACTCTTTTAAACCACAAGAGAAAGAGAAAGAGCTTATGAGCAAGCGCACTTGTGTGTGTGTAGATATGAACTAATGCATACAGAAGGAGTTTTCATCAGGGATTTCTGAATGTATTATAATGCAAATTACATTTTTAAGCTGACCAAACTATTGATGGCTTTATTGAATGAAATAATTTATTATAGAAATATTTTAGTCAGATGACATTTCATCATCAAATAACACTAAACACAATAGCCATTTCCTATAAGACTGTTGTCTTGAGCCAAGGGCTTAAAAAAGAAGATAAAACTTGCCTTGTTCCAAACGTAGCATTGTACTAACAATTGTTTATTACACTACAGAAGAAAAGAATTCTGCCAGCCAGACATGGTGGACTGGAAAAACATGCCATTGTGTCAGATCATCCCAAGAAATCTTCATTTTTCCCTCCTCTCCTAATAATGTTTGACAAGTGGAGATGAATTTTTAAAATCCAAGTCTCTTTTATGCCATTCATTGGGATAATACTATAAAATCTCTCCTCGGGTACTCAGAGTATTACAACATCAATGACCTGTCAGCAGCTGCATACAGTTTTTCTTTTTAAGACTGTGTAAAGCTATGGTTAAATTCTAATTTTCTAAAATAGGTTTAAGTATGGGGAGAGCCAAAATTAAGTGCACTTTTCTTGCTAGAAATCAGACCACAAATTGTACATTGTGCTTACAAAGATGATTAAGGCGGTCCCAGCCGCACACCAGCAGTTCGGCAGATTAATTGGAGCATGCAGATTTGTGTAAAAACATATGTTGGGATTGGAGTAGCCTTTTTTTTTTTTAAATGCTGTTTAAAAGTTTTTTGGAAGTTCCTGTGTATAATTTTCACATTATCTAATCCTCTCTTAAAAGCCTGAGTTTAAATTCATATATGCCCAATATTTAAGCATTTTGTCAAAATGGGAGCATCTTATTGATACCTTTCGTCCAGTTAGTTGGTGGCAAGCTTTTTCATTTAGGAAATACCAGTGTTCATTATTTTTTAAATTGTTTCATGATGAAACCAGAGCCACTTGTTTAAACAAGGCATAAATTTAGGACCCAAAAAGAGCTAGAGCCTCAGAGCTGTGATACACATGAACATACAGTAAACACGGGAAACTTAAGTTGGAATTTGCTGAAAATATGATTAAAACTGCTTGCAGAAATTTAATTTACCCCTCTATTTGTTAGGACTTGTTGGCTTGACAAGCACTATACCACAAAGCCAGCTAAACCCATGCTGCTCATAATGGTGGCACAGACACCTGTAAGAGACATTTCAGAATATTGGCCAGTATTTTAATAATCTGCCTAAAACCTCATTAAATTAAGATCAGCAAGTAACTCTAAATGAAGAGACATATAACCCATTTTGATGTAATATAAAGCTCATGTATCCTGACTTTCCACAGGCTTCCAGAGTTCAATATTGACAGGGTTCATAAACTAAGAGAAAATGAAAGTAAAGCAAATAAGGAGTATTTAGAATGAGTAAGCATGCGTGTCCTTAATACAAAGTTGACTTCACTTTAATTAGAGTTCAAAGCTGTAAGGCTGAAAATATGTATTTTTAAGGTAACTTTTTATTCCTTTAAATTGTCTCAATCCTATGATTTTATAACATTGTTATTAAAAATAACACTTACTGGGTTACAGGAGAGATTTGAGATAAATACACAAAGTGCCTGTCAGAGTACCTGGCACTTTAGTAGGGGCTCAGTAAAGAGTAGGGAGGAAGTGGAGGAGGATCACTGGTAGCTGTGTAAGTGGTGCTAAGTTTGGACATCTAGGCAGTTAAGTCAGTTATTCCTAGGGAGAAAAAGGAAATTAGAGTCTAACAAGCAATAATTGCTCAAAGCAATTGTAAAGGACTACACATGTAAATCCCTTGCCATCCACAGATAATGCAATTTAGACAATATAAAAGTTTAAAACGTGTAATAATCACTGGTCTTTTGCCCTTGTTTACTTAAGAATCTGTCGGCTGAAAATTTTCCTGTTGCCCTTATTATATTTGCTTTGCAGCAGTGAAGAATAATCTATCTCATTCTGTGGATAAAACCTCCACTCTTCATGGAGATTTTTTTATTGTTGGAATTTAGTTGGATCTCATATTAAATAATGCATAAACATTGAGTTATCCAATCTTATCTCTTTTTCTTTGGTCCTGCTTGCTAACTAAATTCTCCCCCTTTAAAAAAAATTGTTTATATGCTTGATATCTCTCCTCCTCTTTGCTACTTTTTCCTTCAGTACCATAAACATAATTATTGCACCATGGTGCTCTTGCTAGAAATAGGCTGGAATTCCTGTAAGCTCCACTTTCAAGACAGCTCCCCTGCTGATTTTGTGGTATTGCATGTGTGATTTTTCCCTGCCCAAGTGACACCGCCAAATACTGTTAACTTAAGTGGACCTGTTTTGGCCATGAGGAGATGGGTTATCTTTCTGAATTAGCTAAGAGGTTGATTTCAGATGTCAGGGTGCTGCCCTTGTAAAGGTTTAGTGTACACGTACAGATTCACCAAAAAGGGCCTCTGTGGTTCTTACTTTTGCACATTTCTGAGAATGGGGTGAATGATTCACGTTTACATGGAGGATATTCCCAGCTATTAAGCCAGCCAGGGGAAATATCTATAAGTCAATCACAAAATAGCTAAGGTGTTCTCATAGACGTCGGTTCCCATCATAATAAAATTACAAATTTAGTAATTTGCAAAAAGAGGCACTAAGAAGTGATGACACCATATTTCAATAATCTGTCTGATGCTCTTCTAGGCTCTGTGTTAACCAAAGAGTTTGATAGGCCTCATACTTTGGTTCAGTGAGCCCTGGTTTTTCAGCTGAAAAGCAGTCGGATAATCACTAACATTCTAGGATCATATGACTTACTAACCCAGGGAGTCGAGTAGTCATGAATTGAAGCATAGGACATCTGTGAGGCAGAAGCAAGGGCCTCTGCAAAGACAAGTTACACTGATATACACATTCACATACACACCTTAGATCAAAGAAGAGCCACTGATCATAGCCTGAGCGGCTGATTGGACTTGGGACTTTTCTACACATTGCAACTTGAAAACTTGCTCTCCAGTGACCCAGGGAAAAACTATTCTCGTTACCTTGTGCAGATAACTAATTGGAAGTTGAGCACCTCTCAGGAGTTCCAATACTTCTTACAGAAAGAATTGGTGTTAAGCTATAATTCTTGAACTGAAGATTTATTGTAACTGAGAAACTGCTTGTCGAAGTTTAATTTACCCCTCTATTTGTTAGGACTTGTTGGCTTGACACACACTGTACCATAAAGGCAACTAAACACACACTGCTCTTAATGGTGGCACAGACACCTGTAAGAGACATTTCAGAATATTGGCCACTATTTTGATAATTCTGCCTAAAACCTCATTAAATTGAGATCAGCAAGTAACTCTAAATGAAGAGACATATAACCCATTTTGTTGTAATATAAAGCTCATTTATCCTGACTTTCCACTGGTTTCCAGAGTTCAATACTGACAGTGTTCATAAACTAAGAGAAAATGAAAGTAAAGCAAATAAGGAATATTTAGAATAAGTAAGCATGCGTGTCCTTAATACAAAGTTGACTTCACTTTAATTAGAGTTCAAAGCTGTAAGGCTGAAAATATGTATTTTTAAGGTAACTTTTTATTCCTTTAGATAAAATTGTCTCAATCCTATGATTTTATAACATTGTTGACACAGTGAATGGTACAGATTGGGTTATGTTCGTTATCACCTTCTAACTCTATTAAGAATGCTACTTGCCCTTTTATCTAAAAAATTATAATATTTCTGAAACTGTGCTAAATGTATAGATTTTTTAATCGTAGTTGTTTGTTCACTGTGTGTATCGTGTACTTCCCCTGAGTGGACACATCTCATTGTGACAATCTCTCATTTTTATTCTGTCAGTATTATGGTCTTTTTAATCCTGTGTCCTTCTGATTGAGTCTGTGGACACAAATTTCATAAGGTCAATTGTTTTATGACACACAAGATCATATTAGACCCCAGTATACTGGCCACCAATATACTGAAGGCTGCCCATCCCACATCTAACCTGCTTCACTCTCTTTCTGCTGTGTCTGCTTTTATCTCTGTTCTTTTCTTCATGATCAATCTTGAAAGAGTCATCTGCATTCAGGGTCCCTACTTCCTCATGTCTCTGAGTCTGTCTCCACCTCCGTCTCTGGGGTGTAACTGTTCTGGTAGTACCTCCTAGTTGTCAGACCCTGCAGAGATGTCTTGCTCCTTATCCTTTTTGATCACTCTCCTCTCTTTGACCCTTTAAACCCACTCTTGACTTCTGTGATACCACTCCTTCCTGATTCTCTTTCCACCCTGTTGATGCCTGTCTGCCTGCATAATCATCTTTGCTTGTTCCTCTCCTCCACCTGCCTCTTACATTCTTGGCCTCATGTTTCCATCCTCACACCCCTGGTCTCCTTACTCCTCCAACAGTCTTGTCTAGGTACCTGTCTTTGCATCATTTCCAAACGTGTGTCATCAGATTCAATCTTTGTTTTGTTTTTGCTTTTGTTTTTTAATTTCCAGATTTATTCTTTTAACTGGCTACTGCACTGATTTTCAAACTGAGTTCTAGGGAAGCCCTGAAGTACCAGGCATGGATGCCTCTATTTTTGTCTCTGCCCTGGTTCTTACCCATACATGCTTCTCCATCTTATATCCTCCTTCTCATCCTTCAAAACCAAATAGAAATTTCACCTTTTTAGTTAAATAAGCCACCCCTGCCATGTCATTCCTCCACCTCCATCACTACCATTGAAATGTGGTAGCTTTTCAAGCATTTCAGTGCAATATTAGTAGCTGTGCTCTCATACTCTTAACCCACATTTTCATTTGCATTAGCAAGGATACTGTAATAATAAAAATGATGCAAAGTTAGAAAGACTACTTTTCTAGCCCTTTAAAATCAATAGTCACTTGTATACAGTTTATTCAGTCTTTTGTTATTTGAATATACTATCTCTCATTGTATCCAGAACTGTCTTAAGATTATAGTGAATATACGTAACTCCCCAAAATCTATTTGGTAAACTAATATTAAATAAGTTGTTCTTATAGCACGATTGTGATAATACATATACTTTTACATCTTCTTAGTATTAATTCTGAAAATTAGATTTTAATCGTACTATAGAGATAGTCTATTCTGTCACTTAAGGACTGATTTCTGTTTGTTTGAAAAATGACCTTTTGTTTTAATTTCATTCCCAATATATAGCCATAGGAATCATAGCAAAGACCAAAGACTAGGTAATATGTATCATATATTTAATATGATAAATATTTATTAATATGTATCATATATTTAATGTGATATTATTCATACTTTAAATGATGTTATTCATACTTTTTAATAGAAATTGTACAACTCACAATTGTGAAATTGAACTAAGACCAATATATTTTCACTTACCTGGAAAGGTAAAATATTGCCCCACATTTAAAAAGAAATATAACGATCATTTTATATATATATGTATATATATGTGTGTGTATATATATATATATATATGTATATATATATATATATATATACACACACATATATATATATATATTTTTTTTTTTTGAGACAGAGTTTCACTCCTGTTGCCCAGGCTGGAGTGCAATGGCACCATCTCGGCTTACTGCAACCTCTGCCTCCTGGGTTCAAGCGATTCTTCTGCCTCAGCCTCCCGAGTAGCTGGAATGACAGGAATGCGCCACCACGCCTAGCCAGTTTTGTATTTTTAGTAGAGACGGGGTTTCTCCATGTTGGTCAGGCTGGTCTTGAACTCCCAAAGTGCTGGGATTACAGGCGTGAGCCACCACACCCAGCCCGATAATTATATTTTTTAAAAAAACAGATGAGTAGTTTGAACTCAGGCATAATGTTTTAATTTTTTTGAAGCTCTAATTAGTACATCCTGACAGATAAAAATTAATGTTCCCTTCAGAAGTTTTAGGATACCTGACCAAAAATAAAAAAAACCCAATGTATATATTTTAAAGGTTTGTCTATGAATACGAAATAAAAAATAGCTTGTCAGAAGGTGAAGTCAGCAAAATGTGAAATATCTGAATATCTCAGTTTCAAAACAAAATTATTACTTAAATATATTTTAATAATGCTTAGCAATTATATCAAATTTGTAGCATTTAAACACTCTGAATAATTATCTTTTTTTTTTAAATCTCTGTATACAAGATAAGATGCAAATTGTAAGGACTCATTTGATAAATGTAATAGGGTTTATAGGGTAAAATGGTTCACCAAAACTTTCCAGGGTTTCTTAGTAAACTCTGAACAAGAAATCAGAAGACCTTCATCCTAATAACTCCAGTATCTTGCCAATAAGTCTCTGGGAAGTCACTTAGTTTCTCTGAATACTTCATCCTCCTAAATAACGGACTCGCATTTTCTAGAAAGCATGAAGTACCATACAAGTGTAAATTGGAAGAATTGTGTTGGTCCACACATAAAATACACTAATAATAGCTGATGAGCTTTAAAAACAATCACAAAAAAATCTCATAATGTTTTAAGAAAGTTTACGAATTTGTGTTGGGCCGCATTCAAAGCCATCCTGGGTCACATGCAGTCCGTGGGTTAGACAAGCTTGCTCTAGACTGACTGTCCCTAGTGCTTCCATTCCCTGCATAATTACTGTCATTTAACTTTGGGTAATTTATGTACATTTGTCCAGAAAACTGACATCCGCCACTCACATATGCAAGTTGAGGAGTTCCAAAATTGCAGACCATTTTCTTGAGCTAATTATGTTCAATCCTTTAGAATAAACAAATATAGAAACATTTTAAATAAAGTTTAATCAGATTATGGTAAACACTTTGGAAAAGAAGGTAGGCATTGAGTCAATATATATACTCTAAATCTTCTGCGACCTTCCTAGTTTTTCAAGATGTGTATTTTGTTAAAAAATTAATGGGTGAAGGAAGTCTGAAAAAAAGGTTGGTCAACAGGTACAAAGTTACCATGACATAGGAGGAATAATTTCTGGTGTTCTGTTGCACATTAGGGAGACAGTGGTTAACAGTAAGGTATACTTATTACAAAATAGCTAGAAGAGAGGCTTAAGACAAAGTCCAGACATCACACTGTGAGTCTAAAAGGCTTCCTCTTAAAATTATGCCCCACACATGATGTCCTTCCTCCTCATGAAAGTTATTATTTCCATCCTCTTCTGAAATGTCTGTCCTTGTGCTGGAAGGTTTGAGAGCAGCAACTGACTATCTAAAGGCATTATAGTAAAGAATCTTCAAAATTGACATGGGGCTAGTAAGGCCTACCAAAGTCAATACTAGAAACCATTGAGTAATCTTGGTGAGATAAAAGAATTCGCCTTTCAAATGGTGGCTGTTGGTCTGTTTCAGTAAAACTAATGCTTGGTCCATAAATAAGCCTAAAGGGTGTTATAAATGTCGGGAGCTGTGGGTGATTGATCTACGTTGGGTATATCATGAAAATAGACTGAAGCCACAAGGGTTGCTTCCCTGTGGAAATCGTGGTGGTAAATTGCCATATGTGTCCCCGTTATGGACCTAGCTGATCTGATTGTGGATATAACAACTTTACAGACTGGACTTTTGGTCTCTTGAGATCTCCAGTGTCTTTCTATGAAGTCTAATAAATAAAATAGCACCTTGCTTTTCAGCCTCAAACACAGAACTTGGCAGGGAATTGGAACTTTTGCCAGCAATCTTTCCCAGCTCTAAACTCTAAATGCACCTTTTCCAGAGTTGTTACTGTTCAGAAGTCTGGCTAGAACTGGATTTGTGTTAACCTAAAAGGTAAGGAAGGTACGCCAGTGTTGCAATATTGCATATCACAAAGGTTGAGGTGACCCAAACATACTGTTAGACTAAAGGTACAAGTTTTGTTGTTCGGCAGCAGAGTAGAGTGACTATAGTTAACAACAATGTATTGTATATTTTAACATAGCTAGAAAAGAGGGCCTGAATTGTTCCCAACACATAGTAATAAATACTTGAGATGATAGATACCCTAAATTCCCTGACTTGATTATTACACATTCTACGCATGTAACAAAATATCACATGTACTCCATAAATGTCTAAAATATTATGTATCAATTTTAAAAAATATTAAAGGTTGAGATGACCAATTTAAACTAAAAGGGAAAAGTTCCAGTTCATTTTCCTCTAAATATATTCCAGCAAATTCCCTGAGAGAAAAAACATAAAGCATGAAAAGCAATTAACTTTAACTTTTCTCTGACTGTGCCAGTAAGCACCAATGGCTCTCTTTCTTGTTTTAGAACAACAACAACTTTAGGTTCAGGGATATATGTGTAGGCTTGTTATATAGGTATGCTTTTGTCACAGGAGTTTGTTGTACAGATTACTTCATCACACAGGTACTAAGCCTAGTACCCAATGGTTATTTTTTCTGATCCTCTCCCTCCTCCCACTCTCCACCCTCGAGTAGGTCCCAGCGTCTGTTGTTCTCCTCTTTGTGTCCTTGAGTTCTTATCATTTACAATGGCCCTCTTTCTTGAGGAAGTAGGAAAGCTCCTCAAATGAACAAAGGCAAATGAATCAGTAAAGCAAACAATAGCAGTTTTTTCAAATCATTCAGCCCATCTTATATATGCCATAAGGTTTGACATCTAAACTAGACCTACACAAAATAGCTATGCAAAGATACTCTGCCTGACTTTTCTCTGTATTATTCGGCTATTTAACAAATATTTATTCAGTGTCTACTATGTGCCATTAACCACTAAATGCCAGGTAATAATGAAGTCGACAAGACACTTGCCTGCATAGCACAAACTATCTAGTGGAGGAGATAAACATTAAACGCAAATAAACATATAATTGTAACATCTTTAAACTTATAGTTTGGCAACAACAGAAGAGTCTTTTTACCATTTTGTTTCTGAACTCCTTAGAATCATAAATCTTATAAGTCTACATAAAGGCCATAAATTCATATAGGTTTTATTATACCATATATCTGTAGAGGCATAAGTATCTCATTAAAAATAAATTTAAAACCTAGTTATTGTTTATGGAAGACATTGGACATAATATTAGGAATCATTGTTATTTAGTATCTAGTATTGAATGAGTATTTGGACTCAACCAGTTCTCATAGCTAGTTAGGCATATTTATCTTCCTGTTTCCTTCAACAAGTGTTTCTTTTAAAAGTGATCGTCGATGTATTTTTGCAGTGGTCCTTTCTATAATGGAGTTGGGTGGGGTTTTCTCTGCATTTGGCGTATTATATTTTACTAGGCTGACAGGGACTACACCTACATCAACAACTTCACACAAAGTAGGGCCTTTTGTAAGCATGAGATGCTCACAGAGTACTTCAAATATTATCTTGCATTGGCCTTAGCCTGGTCTGTTAGTTCAGGCCCTAAAAATAAACACATATTAATCAGCTAATGGCAGCATGCGCAGACCAGCACGCAGGGACCTCAGTCTAACCTCATGCAATAGCTTGTCTTATGTCACCCAGGATGAAACAGTTTGCAGCCAGGAATGCCTCTAAAAGAAAGACAGTCACAAGCTTAACTAAATGTTTAAAATAACCTTCTAACTCCTCTTCACATTGACAGATTGCTTTCAACTCAGTGAAATCAAACCGCAGCCCCAGCCCTGGTGGCTCTGTGGGGCCATCTTAGAGCCATAGAGCTTGTAAAGTAAAACTGCAGGTTGTCAGAGCATCCAAGTGTAGCTCTCTCTTTTCTTGTTTTTAATCAAAAAACACTCAGAAGGGAACTCACTCCTGGAAGTCCTTATCTCCATAAAATTCAGCTAATGACTCCTGTTAAGTTAAATAAAGTTTCTGTGTAACTCACTAAGGAAACTGTTAGCCGTTCACCTCGTGCCCGCAGACTTCTCAAAGAATACAAATCGGGGGAACCCTGTGGAGCTGGGCTGTGAATGTTTATATACACATACTCTGTCCCAACGACTCCGGAAAGTTGAGCCCTCAGTATAGTTTTCAATTTTTTTGAATGACAGTCTTTTTTCTGTATGGAGTGGAAATGAGGTAGGGCTGCGGGGGGAGGGTGGATTTATTTTAATGTACACTTTTCTTGAATCTGTTTATCCCCAAATAAGTGAGCTGCAGTACATACTTTGGTCCAGCACAAAGTAAATATTTAGCTCACAGATTCCATGCAGAAACATGGCCCAGAGTATTTGGGTTTCAAGAAAGAGGATCACCCTCAGGCGAAGGGCTCCTTTGTACTTGGTAGGATTGGACTTTCTATCAGTGTAGCATCCCATCCGGCCCGCCAAGCACCTTGGTCTGCTATACCGTGCCCTTCCAGTCCTCATCAGCCCCATTCCCACTCCACCTTTAAGCTGTGTCCTGCATGGCCATGATCTTTCTTTCTCCTGAACTTTCCTGCACCGTCCTGAAAGTCCCCCTGATCTTTCTCTCCACTCGATCTGCATGTGCCTCTTCCTTGAAGTATCTCCCCACTGTTACCCACTCAGTGAACTTTGACTTCAAGACTGAACCCAGAGACACCTCCCCTCTGCTCAGAGCCTTGCCAGGTAAGAGTTAAGTGCTTCCTTCTCTGAGCTGCCCCAGGGCCTTCTGCATAGCTCTCTTAACAACCCTTCTGTTTCTCTCATACACTCATCTTTTTACCTGCTTGTCTCCCTTACTACTGAGAGTCCCTGAAAGACAGGAGCTGGGTTCATGTTATCTTTGCCTCACCAAAACATGGCCTCCTTTTCAGGGAAGCAGAAGGCATTCCTGGCCCTATTCTGCAGTGAGGGTGAGGGGGAGAGAGCATTACAAGCTGACAAGAGCACTATACTAGAAGTAAGTAGAGCCAGGTCCATGCTGTCAGTCCCTCCCATGTGATCTTAAGTCACTTGACCTCAGAGAGCCTCAGTTTCTTCAGCTGTCCTATCAGAATAATGCATTTTTGGGGGATTAGATAAATTACCGTACAGTTTGTGGAAGTATTTTAAGAACTGTGAAGCATTCCTCTCCTCATCACTTGAAGAATAGAACCAGAGTTCACTAAAGCTTATCCTGCCCTTTGGATCCAGCCCTGCAGTTTTCTGTACTCAGGCATGATCCTTCAACTGTTTCTTTACAAGGCAAAGTTTTTGTTTCCTTAACTTGGTATTTATTTCCTGCAATTGTCTGATAAAAAGCGGCTTCATTAATCGCAAGAAAACAAAGAGTTTGGGCAGCTTTAGAAATTGCCGCTGGCCACTGGGCTTCCTAAAACCCCATTGTGTGATCCCCACTCTGCCTTAGAGGCCACTTTCAGTGCCCCAATGCTTTTCCGTGTTCTTTTTGCAAGTGCCGTGCCCAACAGTAACCATCATCTGTTTCGCTAGTTATCTGTTTACATTATCTTCTTCCCAGAGACTTTATTAGTTAAAAATGCTCTTCTATTTTCTGTTGTTGCTTTTTTATTATTTTCTTACTGTGGTGAGAAAAAAAACACATAATATTAAATATGCCATCATAACTATTTTTTTTTTTTTGAGATGGAGTCTTGCTCTGTCACCCAGGCTGGAGTGCAGTGGTACGATCTCGGCTCACTGCAAGCTCCGCCTCGTGGGTTCACTCCATTCTCCTGACTCAGCCTCCCAAGTAGTTGGGACTACAGGCGCCTGCTACCACGCCTGGCTAATTTTTTTGTATTTTTAGTAGAGACAGGTTTCACTGTGTTAGCCAGGATGGTCTTGATCTCCTGACTTCATGATCCACCCGCCTCAGCCTCCCAAAGTGCTGGGATTACAGGCATGACGTCATAACTATTTTTAAGTGTACAGTCTTAAGCATGTTTACATTTTTGTGCAATAGATCTCTAGAACTTTTATCTCACAAAACAAACTCCATACTCATTAAACACTAATTTCTTCTTTCTCCTACCCTTGGCAACTACCTCTCTACTTCCTCTTTTTATGATTTTGACCCCTTTAGATACTTTATTTGAGTGAAAGCATACAGTATTTGTCCGTTTATGACTGGCTTATTCCATTTAGCATAATTTATATCCTTGGGGTTCAATCATGTTGTAGCATGTGACAGGATTTTCCTCTTTTTTAAGACTGTGTAATATTCCATTGTACATGTATATTACATTTCTTTATCCATTCATACATCTATCAATGGACATTTGGGTTGCTTTGTTCTTTCTCTTTTTAAAAAGCAAATATTAGAACAAAGATAAACTATTAAACTTGGCAAGATTTCAAAATGCTCCTAGTCTAAAATCAGCATATCAAAAAGATATCTGCACCTCTGTGCAGCACTATTCACAATAGCAAAGATATAGAATCAACCTAAGTGTCCATCAGTGGATGAATGAATGAAGAAAATGTGTGTGTATACACAATGGAATACTATTTGGCCATAAAAAAAGAATAAAGCCATGTCATTTGCAACAACATGGATGGAACTGGAGGTTATTATGTTAAGTGAAATAAGCCAGGCACAGAATAACAAATATCACATGTTTTCATTCATATATCGGGGCTTCAAAAGTTGATCTCATGGGGGTAAAGAGTAGAGTGATAGCTACCCAAGGCCGGGAAGAGTGTGAGTTTAAGAGGGTGGGTGGATGAAAAGAGGTTGGTTAATGGGTACAAACATACAGTCAGATAGAGGAATAAGTTCTAATGTTCAATAGCAGAGTAGGGTGACTGTAGTTAACAAAAGTGTACTGTGCATTTCAAAATAGCTAGAAGAGAAAACCTAAAGTGTTCCTAACACATCAAAATGATAATTATTTGAGGTAATGGATACCCTAAATTCTCTGGATCATTACACATTCTATCACATGTACCCTATAAATATACAAAATTTTATATACCAATAAAAGTAATAAAAATGTTTTAAGTTTTTGGTCTAATAGGAAATGTATTCAGGATGGTAAAATGAAACTTCATTGCCCTGAAACTGGTGTATGCAGCCCTTCTTTGTTGTGTAAACTAGACTTAAATGTTCAAACAGGCACAGCAGTGTCATGTTATTAACAACAGAAACTTATATTTAAATAACATTTAAGTCACTGACATCACCAGGATTTTCTGTCTAGTCTCTTTTAAAGTGGAGTTTCTCCTGGTCTCATGAAGCTGATCAGCTCTTGTTTTTATTTATTTTTATTATTATTTATTATTTTTATTTATATAGTCTCACTCTGTTGCCCAGGCTGGAATGCAGTGGGGCAGTCATAGCTCACTGCAACCTCAAACTCCTGGGCCCAAGCAATCTTCCCATCTCAGCCTCCCAAAATGGTGGGATTACAGGAATGAACCTCTGCACCTGAACTAGCTCTTATTTTTCAAGGCAGAAATGACCATGTGAAATGGTTCTTCCTGCTCTCTAGCTCAAAGAAACATCTTACCTAGTTATAAATTTAGGAAATTTTCTGACCTAGTTTACTCACACTTCCTACCCCTCAGTTCTGCGTTACAAATTTTCATCCTGGGTAAAGTATGACCTTGTACTGCCTTTGGTTAGTACTTTACAGATCACAGTTTTCTTTCTCCTACTGAGTTCATTTCCAGATCTCTGGACAGAGATCTTGTCTACTCATGGAAAGATCTGTGGTGGGGATTTAGTGGAGAAGAGTTCAGAAAATTTCTTTATTAGATTCTACTGTTGGGTGGGGTTTTTGGAATCAGGCAACAATGAACATACACAGATTCAATTGTTATGAAGTTTATTCTCAAATCCACCTTGAACTTCAGGGCACAAATGCTATTCTATTCACTTTATAGATAGAGAAATCTTGGGGCTATGCCAGAAAAATAAATCTGGAGTAGTCAGTCATGGATTAGCTGCAGGGGCATTACATTTACTAGAATGCCTCTCGTTGTGTTTAGGAGGGAACCAAATAGAAAAAAATTACAAAGCCCAGAACTGCAGAATGATTCACAAAACCTCAAGAATGACAGGTAAGATATTTTCCACCACACAGACCCTCAGCACAACCTGAATCGAGTGCAGGATGGCCTCCCAGCCCTGTCTAGCACTGGCATCCAGTCCCCTACCAGGCATCTGTCTGCTCATGCAGTCAAGCCTCTTCTGTTCACCTCAGAAGTTCATATATCGGGGCTTGAAATCCCCATGAGATGTTGCCCTGTCGGGAACCATCCTCTGGAGCTGGACCAGTGTGCCTTTTTACTCCCTAAAGAGAGCATCCCTCTTCGTTTGGAAATGTCTCTGGCTCAGAACTTCATCTTGCAGATCCAGCATTAATTAAGCTATGCCTTTAACATATAATCAGGTACCATCTTTACAGACTTAAAATTTCTAACTATAAAGTTGACCTTTGAAGTTCACATATTTGCATTTTCCTTTTGCTGAGCTTAATTTTCTATTTTGCTATTTGATTGTACGTGACTCTTTGAAGAAAAGGCAGAGTATAAATACATTAAAAGCCGCACAACCAACATATAGAAACCGTAAGACTCTCATTTTCTTAAAGGAGCACTATTGAAAATGGTGCAAAGATCATTTTGTAGAGTTTGTATGTTACGGAAAAGTAGAGCTGTGAAGAACACAGATGCTGCTGAACCTGGGAATGACATAGGCATTGTAGGGATGGCATTTGTGGTTCAATGAGTGCAAATCCATGTGTCATACACAAATACAGTTCACTTTAATAGTTTGCTATCTCTTCACTCATCTTAAACACCTTAAGGTATTTGGAAAGGGAGGAAGAAATAAAACAGATGAACCTGCTGAGATATGGCCAGGAACAGTAGTACTTCATTTTGATTGATGTTTTTACAACCTTATCTTCTAGATAAAAGCGACTGTAAACAAAAGCCTACCTAAACTGATTGTATTTAAAGAAAGAAAGAGCCACCTGTGTGCAGCAGTTGGCTCCCAAGTACATAGTTTTTCCTCCTAGCAGCCAATTCCTGCTGCTCACAGCCTTGCAGCCACCACTTTAACCATCAGTAGTGTTACTTCCAGGGACTAGTACTCTTGGTTTCTAGCACGCTTTAAACCACAGCATCATCTCCCCCTTAATATCCTAGACAGAATAGATTCCTACCAGCATTCCCAGCAATCTTGCAATTCACTCTTCAGAAGTGTACAACTTGGACATATTTTTAAGGCTCATTTTCTTACCTTTAAAAATGACTTTCCGTGGCCAGGCATGGTGGCTCATGCCTGTAATCCCAGCACTTTGGGGGGCCGAGGCGGGCAGATCCCCTGAGGTGAGGAGTTCAAGACCAGTCTTGCCAACATGGTGAAACCCCATCTCTACTAAAAATACAAAAATTAGCTGGGCATGGTGGTGCATGCCTGTAGTCCCAGCTACTCAGGAGGCTGAGGCAGGAGAATCATTTGAACCTGGGAGGCGGAGGTTGCAGTGAGCCAAGATCACACCACTGCACTCCAGACTGAGCAACAGAGCAAGACTCCATCAAAAAAAAAAAAAAAAAAAAAAAAAAAAGACTTTCCTTCATTATATAGTAGAGAGTTATTAGCAAAAAAAAAAAAATTTATTTTCCAAATGAGTAATAACACTCACATCTTCTTCTTCTAGGGCAAGGGACTGTAGAGTGATATTCATTTGTGTATTCATATATCCACTCAACAGATATGTATTGGCTGACTCCTATGTGCCACTGAAATACAAGCTGCCCTCATGAAGCTTACATTTTAAAAGTGTTTGTTTGATAACTGCAAGGCCAGGTTATCCACAATTTTTGAAGACCCATTTTTAAAATCATTTTTCCTTATCTGACTGTTTTTTCTAATGATCTAGACATTTCTAACTTCTAATTTATTTTTTCCCCTTTCTGGCATTTGCCTTCATGAATCTGCAAAATTGGGATATTTTGCTTTTGGGGACTAGGTTGGCTAGCCAAAGAGATTTTCCTTATCATTAAATATTTCTTGTGAGTAAAAGAAAAATTTAACTGCCCATTTAGAGTGAGTTGAGACCTGACATACCAAAGCATTGTGTCACATTTGGTTAATGATAGATTTATAGGGCAAACATGTATCAGCCTTAATCCTTCAGTTATTTGACTTTGCCAAGGATGAAATTCCAATAATTTTTTATTTTAAGCAGACTTTTATATATCCAAAACCCATAAATCTCTTTGTTCCTTGAGATAAACATCTGACCAAACTCTGGGTTACCCTGTGATCCTTTGAGAACTATGCCAAGGAAAAAGAAACTCCATTCCCTCCATTAGCAAATAATTAAAGGCTACTTGAAAAAGACGTATTTTGGGTAAGCAATATTTATATAGTCTTTTCCATTTTATAATGTGTTTCTAGTTTCAAATATTCAGAAAGTTAGAAATGCAAAGTTCAGAAATCACCTCAAAATTCATCAGAGCAAGTCTGATGGTTGATTAACTGGCAAACACCAAAATGGACTGCACCACTGTCAGCCAGGCCTTGCCAACTCCATGATCACTATCCATTATGGTTGTCATATCAATTATAAATTCTCTGGCATCAAACACTAAATCAGCTGAAATGATGGGTTTGCCTTTGGCGTGCTTCCCTGGGGAAATAACTGAGAAAACATGTAATAATTCACACAACCAATTTTGTTAAAACACCCCCAACTTTTGGAAGAAGGCTGGGGTATAAATTCCAGATCGATGGATGTGATTTGCACCCACTGTCCACATGAAGTATTCTCTCCTTTTAGTACTTAAGTGTTTTCAAAGTAAACATAACCTCGGGTACTTTGTTACTTTCAGGGTTTCTATGTCTTTTGCTGTGTTTGCTGTCTCTCTCTTCCCATTTGAGAAGGTGTTCTGTCTTCTCCATGCATCCTGTTTGAAACAGAACCACAGCTATTGTCCTGAAACTTATCCTCCCATTTCCCAGTGAAATCATCTCAATATACTTCTGACCCCATCATCCCTCTATGTCTCTTGGGACCCCTAACCTCACCTTTCCCTCCCCTCAAAAATGGATATATCATGGAGAAAGTTTAAAGGGCTGATATGTGAATAAACACAACATAGTTGAATAGTTGCCTTTTCCAGGAAGACTTCTAGAATCACTGTCATTGCTCTAATTAGTCTTTTACTGTGAACCCTTTGGCATTTTGTTTATTCAAGTGATATAGTTTACTCTGAAAATGTGAAGAGATTGATTACTATGTTAAGCAATTTATGGAGAGGAGCTTTTCTTCTGTGACTTGTGCTCTGTGCAGGATGGATAGACAAGCTTGTATGTAGATTCTTATGGGTAAATGCAGAGGGGCTGACGCAATCCAGGAGTAAACATTTCTTCTAGAAAACAGAGACTAAAGACAACAGATTAAAGACAAAATCACTTCTGCCTTTGTTTTCTATTGTAATCTTCTGAGAAAAGATTTACAACAGGCTAGAAAGATTATAAATATAGCGTCTATGTATATCCAATATAGGACAAAGCAAAGTAGAAATTAAGTACTTTTTCAGGTAATTCAACATGGATGTGAAAATATCAAGGTATATAATCACCATGGAGAATTTCAGAGTGTTGTGGTTGTATATTTATATACATTTAAATTTTTATTCAAAATAACATTTTCTTTGTGGCATAAAGGCCCAAAGTGAATCAGTATTTATAATATGTTTTTACTTTTTTATTTTCAAAAGTAAGTTGTTTCAAAGAGATAAAGTTGCACTTTTCATAGCCAACATGCATAGATTGGGTGAGAATACTCATAACTAGGTTCTCTTTCTTTGGTCATTTCAGTCTGCAAATACAGACCTGGCAAGGAAAGAAAAAGTAGATGAAACAACCAAGTTATCATATTTTAACTTCATTTCTACAAAAAAAAGAATATTTGTATTGTATATTAAATTGACCATAGTGCCAGAACCTTATGATGTTATATTACATGATCACTAATCTATTATTATTGTACACATATTTACACACAGGCATAAATATACACATACTTTGCATATAAACATGTGCAAGCATATTTCACTTGGACTGAAAAGTTATTTACAACTCTGTCTGGATATACATACAACAGTGATTAACAAGTGCATAACCAATCTACAACACACAGATTAAAACTAAATAAACAGTGTAAGAGTTTATTTTAAAACAATTACAAGATGTTTTATGTTTCTCCTTCATCGTGAACTATGTGTTTGAAAATGCACTCTGCATAAAAACCACATGCAAGTCTTTCTGATGGTGAAACAATCAACTTCCAACGGCCACATGTCTGCACACATCCTCAGAAGATAGCACAGACCCCACACAGCAACTCAAAATGAGAAAGAAAAAAAGAAATATATACATGATTATTATACATATATGTGTGTGTGTGTATATATATGTGTGTGTGTGTGTGTCTATATATATATATATATGATTCTTTGCTGTTCTTGTTTTAGAGAAGTTTTTCATTTGCCTATGATTGAAATAAAAAATTTGAGCTAGGAACGAAGGTTTCTATATGTTTTTATTGTTTGATGAAGACCCTCATGAACAAGAAACTTGACTAAAATTATCAGATCATTCCGTAGTCCACTTGTCATCCTTCAATTGAGAATTGTTTGTTTCATTGACTAGATGCAGATTTATATTGTAGGACTCCACTGCACTGAGAATCCTTGTTTATGCAATTATGGTAATTCAACTCATTGGGAAGAAAAGTATTAGGTCAATTTCAGGAGTTTCCGTGATCATAGGTAGAGAGACAAATTGTGTAATAGTACATAAATCCCACACCTTTCACCGTCTTATTACCAAAAGAGATGTAAAAGCATACTACTTTAAAAAATACATGTAGTGGTTTTCTCATAGAGCTGAAAACATGGGTAAGCCAAGTTAATGGCACAAACATAAGATGCATCTGTATATTAGAGGTATTTTAGGAGCAAAACTGGGCCTTTGGGGTGTACTGTATCACCCTGTTTAACAAGTCTGAACCTTCTTTTCTGGGAAAACAAATCTCTACCTCATACGCTCACTTAGACCCGTTGCTTCCCTCAGTTTTCCTCATAACTTATTCCAGCTGTTTATTTCCATTTATATGAACAAGCTGTGGCAGAACAAGTGTTCTGGAATTTATTCCTCTTCCCTCATATTTAGATTCTGCCCCATAACTTCTGAACCCCTTCACAGCATGAGACATTTCTCTTCTCTGAACTTTATGTAGTGATTCTGTAATTCTCATTCCCTAGCTTACTTCCACCTGTTTGTCAAAGGTTTTAAATATGCTCCCTCAAATGTAATTATTTTCATTTCTTTTGCCAGAATTATGGGTTGCTTTTCCGTCTACTTCCTAAATATGGTGATACTTAAATTGAAATAAGTAGCCAGATAAACTTTTTAGTGTGAAACTATTGACATCAAACTTAGAGTTATTCCCTGTGTAGATAGGTGGATCCCAACTCATATACTGGGGTTTTGATCAGTTGCCTTGCTTCTGGACCCCTGCTTGCCTATCACCTATCCAGGTGTAGTAAATATTTTTCAGAGTCAAATGACTGTTATAAAATGCTATATACACACAAGGTATAATGAGACAGTAAAGCATAGTAGTTACAAGGGTAAGCCATAGAGCCAGGCGGCTTGGGTTCGAAACCTGGCCCTTTTTGGGCCCCAGTTGCTTCATCTGTAAAATGAGGATAGTCATAGTGCCCTCCTCATAGGGTGGTAGTGAGTACCAAATTAGTCTGTACATGTAAAAGTTCTTGAAACACTGCCTGCTCAGTAAAGGTTAGTTACCTCTTTGTTGTTGATTATTGAGATCTTATATTATTTTATATGTACTTAGAATCTTTATAGACATAATGATTGGTCAAGGGCTCCCTGAAATCTATGGAGATCTAGAAGCTCAGCTGGCTTCAGGAAACCAACGAGGGGTTATTGGGGTTAATTTAGCAAGATGATATCTACTAGTATGATTCGAAACCTCTAAATTCCTTCATCTACCTTTCTTTTCAACAGTCTCTGAAGAGGATGCCTTGAGGAAAAGTATAATAATAGAAAGTTAATAATCTTCGCCATTCTCCATAAGTAAAAATGCCTCATCCTAGTAATTCCTGCATTATAGGATAGCGTTAGAGGCGTGGCAAGGAAAGGGCTGTATTTAGTTTTATACTTTAAAAAAAAAGAGTAAGCAAGTTCTTCCTGAATTTGGGGAGCCAAATTTTCTGTCTGAACCACTGAGTTTCTCAGAGAGTTATAGGAAACCTTTAACAGAAAGATACTTATATCATATTCTGTCCAACATTTGCAATCTGGAATCCTCAGGGCTTATCTGAGGATAGCTAGATTTTTCTCTAAAACTAAGAATTTACTCACTGAAGTACCATTTTTAAAACATTCTTGGTGATAATCTTTTAAAAATACATTAACAGCTTTCACTGCCTTTTTTTAAACTGAACAAAATGTAAGCAGCATTTGTGTTTCCTGCACTGTCCTCAACACCTGTTGAGATCGACAAAGCCTGCTAGCCCCAACACCAAACAGCCGGGGACTCTCACAGTTGGGGCATTTTTATGGCTCTCTTCACTGCTTGCCAGCAGGAATTCACCTTGACTGACAAAGTGTACTCCCTGTAACCAACTCCTTCAGATATACAGCTTCAGGAACCCAATAACCAAGTTTACCAAAACAATAGAACTGGAGAAAATATGGAGAATTCTTTATTTTATGTAACCTTAGCATCCTAGATATGCAGCAAGGAGGAGTATTGGTGTATAGTGGAAGTTAGGAGCCAAGAAGCTCGGTTGGTATACCTGGCACTGATCCTCGGCATCAGGAAGTGACAGAGAACAGTGGGGACTGTGGCAGTCCTGCGAACCTAGGTTATATCTGAAGGGGGCAGCTGTTACTTATCTTCAGTTGCTTGTTGCCAGATTGATTAGTTTCTCAAAAGAAGCTAAATATGCAGGATTTTGTGTAAACATTCCCAATTTGTATGCATTGGTTCAATTTTTCAAAATTAATGAAAGCCCAGCCTTGATTTAATAGATCTACTGATGTCACTATTTTGCAAGGCCACTGACTCCATGTTTTTGAAAGTTTCAGTTAATAGAAAAAATTTTATTTGTGTGGAATCAAAATCTAATTCTTGGCTACTTTCAAGCATTGTCCTAAGTCTGCACTTGAGAGCTACAGCATGAATCAAATCCTTCCTCCATAAGAGCACTCTCAAAATCAGAACATGGTGAGTGTGTTAGTGAACCTTAACTGTTCATTTCTAAATCAGACATACTCTTATTCTAACCATTCCTCAAATATCCTAGGATTCTCCTTTGGTTGACTTTCAAACTGGAGACATTCCCCTTAAAATATGACACCAGAACTCTCCAAAATGCCCTAGGTGTGGCTTAACCATTACAAAGGACATTGACTCTCTTTTTCTGGTTAAAGTCTAACATTCTATCACTTCGTTTAGTAAACCGATCACTACCTCATAGTGAGTGCATCACAAACTGCCTTGGTTCTAAAACTGGTTCCTCCAATTTTTAGCTGTGAGACCTCAGGCAATCTACTTAATTGTTCTATGCCTTGGTTTTTTTACTTGTAGAACAGGGATAATAATTATACCAACCTCATGGAGATGGCATACAAATTAAGTGGTTCGATATATATAAAGTGCTTCTATATATGTTAAAGTGCTTAGAACAGTGTTGGGCATATAGTAAGTGGGGTGAAAGTGTTAATAATGAACATTGTTGTAACTATATTATTTTCACTATAACCTGGAAGTATGCCACTAGTGTGCTCACTCTGGTCATTAAAAAAATTGCCATGCCGAGGCAATGGCTGACCCCTGCCTGCACCCCTGTCTCTAGACTCGCACTGATTCAATAACCAATGCAAAGCTGTCTGATCATCTTAGTGCTAACTTGTATTGCCTATCTTGTCCTTGAGGGTATCTTTCATGTACCAGGCACTGTGTTAGGCATGGAGGACATGAATACAAATAAAACATGGTCTTTACCCTCAACAGGGTCCCAATATAACAGACAAATGGTGAAACAGAGGGATAATCACTAGGAAACAGGTATGCACAGAAGGGCCAGCTTTAGTTCCACCGTCTCTGATTGAATTTCTCTAAATACCCTAAAATGGAATGAAACCAGAGAATCACTTTTTTTTTTTTTTTTCAGAGTCTTGCTCTGTCATCCAGGCCGGAGTGCAGTAGTGCAGTCTCAGCTCACTGCAACCTCCGTCTCCTGGGTTCAAGAGATTCTCCCACTACAGCCTCTCGAGTAGCTAGGACTACAGGCGAGCACCACCACACCTGGCTAATTTTTTTGTATTTTTAGTGGAGACGGGGTTTCACCATGTTGGCCAGGCTGGTCTCAAACTCCTGACCTCAAGTGATCAGCCTGCCTCAGCCTCCCAAAGTGCTGGGATTACAGGCGTGAGCCACTGTCCCCAGCCAAGAAACACATTTTGAACATATTTATAAGGGGTCATTACTTACGAAAAACCTCATCTTTCTTGCCTTCATGGTCTGTGATGGCTCTTGACTTTCACCTCCCATTTTTTCAAAGGGTATTTGTTGTTTTTGCTAATTTGGTGATATTTTATTTGCAAGCAAAATTACTTATTCAAACGTCATTCACATTCTAGTCTCTGCTTCCCAGGAGTCTTTAAAATCCATTGGGGGTCTTTGATCTTATTACTTGACCATGAGTATAGCAACCATAAAATTATAGTCAACTTTAAAAAGTGTTTCCAGAATAAATTCAGATGTCCATGGACACCCATTCCTGAGGGTCTCCCAGCTGGCAGGGAGGGCTGCAATCTCAGTAGCAGACCAACCTCTGCTGTGCACATCTCCTCAGACCCAAGGACTCTGTTTTCTTTTCAATGTTGTTAACAAAGTCTCTTTGATTTTTATTGGTCACAAAGGTTGTATTTGCCTTCCCAGTGATCTCATTTTTGTCTAGTGGTGCCACAGTAAATGAGAATAGGCATCAAAAAGGGGAAATGGTTCAACCCAAAAGTCTGCATTTGACCTAAATAAAAATTTTCTAGGGTCCTATTTTACACCTCTTCTACCATTTTTGATTGCTTGGTGTTTCAAATTAGCAACCAAAACTTCCCCTCCTGTTACTTCAGATAACCGAGAAATTGATTATATAAAGTTGCTTAATGTGGTCAGCCTCTTCATAAACAGGTAGGTTGCTGAAAGATTATCTTGTCAGCATCTGATAATCTCTGGATCCTGAGCTGTTGAAGAAGGCTCAGAAATGCACTAAAGTAGGTGCTGGGAATAAGGCCAGATCTTGTTCTGCCATTAAATTTCCAAACTTGTCACCCTCTAAAGTCCTTATTGCTTTTGTCACCCAAAGACCACATAATTTGAAAGCCTATCAATCTCTATTTACAAAGGGACATTGTGTTTCCTCATTCTTAATTAATTAAGACATATTGTCAATCAGAGGTTATGAGCTACATTGACAGAGGTAATGTTACCTAACCTAAACATAGTTCCATAAGAAACACGAAACTTAGATAGACAGTAGAGTCTTATTAATGAATCCTACTCAAAATGTACATAGATCTGTGTTGGTATCTTTAGGGAATCCCGGTTGTGAACCACTGCATGAAATGTTCAGGTTCACAATCTTGCAAAACCTTTTTGAGTTGCAGGAATATCTGTTGCCTCACAAGTGAAACAAGTCCATTTTCTTGAGCATTGAGGTGTTCCCCAGCCTGGCTTTTCTGCCTAGAAAATGCCATTTTCGTAAAGAGCTGTCATGCTTCGTGTCCTTTGGCTTATGATTTAGCTGTTCAAACAAAGTGCAGGCTGCTCTCACTCGCTCAGTGCTGGTGATATGTGTTTTTGTTTTAATAAATCTTTAAAACACTGGGCTTGTTTTTTATGACCTCCATATATTCTTTTGTTCTTCTCTGTGACTTGTTAGATCACAGTTTTTTTCTTCCTTTGTGAAAATATTAGTGCCTTTCTGAAGAACATCATGGTCACCAGAATGGCTGTATAATAAAATGGAAGAATGTGTCGAGCTTAATGTTAGATCTGTCAAGGCCATGACTCAGGGGTGCTTCACTGATGGGAAGGTTTGAGGCTTCTCAGACATGGTCCACAGAATCACAAATCTTTCTGTTCTTGCCAGACTTGTTTTGACAAATCTGAGATCATTTGACACTAATCATAGAGCTCTTTGTAAAATAAAGGTACCAATGGTTTATGTTCCAATTACAGACAAGTGTTTGTGATTAAAAGTTACTAAGAAACCCTCGGTTAAATGGAAGCAAGTTCTTCTGCAGGTGTGAGCTTCGTCTTGTATGCATTTGAGCCTGGGGACCCACACACCTGTGCACAGGTAGCCTAATTCTACTGACCTCAAAGGAATCTCTTCTTTGGGGATGCTGAGGAAGAAGAGAACATCTGCAGCTGATAAATCTCAGTGGGCCTGGTGCTCCAAGGCTTCTAATTATACCCAGTTCCTACTTCTTCTGGAACAAGATCAAGTGATGAGCTGCCATCTCACGGTTCTGTACCTGCACAGAGGGGACTCCCAAAGTTTTAAATAATCTTGAATACAACCTGGCTACCCCACTAATGTGGATCCCCAAATAAACCAGGCCGTGACATCCAATTGAACTTGTTCCTGTGCATACAGTATCTCGCAGCCCATCCTGTATTGTTAGTTTTGGCAAGTACACTACAGCATATAATAAATCATGGAAGGAAAAAGCTTTTTGGCCTAGCATGGTTCAGCCTGCTGTAATGTTAGAATACAGAAAGCAGTTCTGTTTTTAGACATCCTTTTACTAACCCAACATTCATAATTTATTATTTCACTGTAAAATTCCTGCAACACTACACCAAAAGTAGTGCTGCCCTTTAATTAAGTGCCCTCAGTAGGAAAAACGTGAAACTGATGTGCAAAACATCTCTCTGTGTGCAGTGATTGATAGTGATTACATCTTTATGAACCCAGCCTAAAGGTCTCAACTTCCTGATGGGTGAAGTAGTCTATAGGGCCACTTCCTGAGTCTGCCTGGTGGGGATCAGTCACTGCTAACAAAATTGCAGATAATTCAGAGGGCACAACTTAGAAATGCTGAGGTTTTATTAAGCCCGTAGCTGTCTATACTTTGTCACAAGCCTACATGACCTTATTCCTCATTTCCATAAGCACCAATGACCAAACTTTATGCTGTGGCCACACTTAGAGAAGTTGTAATGCAGAGAGTAAAGGGACCCAGTGTGTCATATGGATGACAGGAGGTACTTCCAGCCCAATGGGTGCATGAGTAGAACAGTATAGCCAGAAGAGGACCATAAGTTGTTGCATTTTTTAAATTCTGTTTTCAAACATTCTTTTATTTTTCTTAGTTGCAATTAGGCAACTTTAATTTTTTAAATAGTACCATTAAATCTTAGACTTAAATCCCAAGGCGGGCATTCCCCAGCTCATTCCTGTTTGCACTGTGAATCTGTCCTCCATCAGCTAGGTAGTCACATCAGCCCAAGCTCATAACACCTTACTGAAAGGTAAGATTCGGAGTTTCCATATCTGAAATACTTCAGGTTTCTGGAAAGAAAGGGAACACATCCATCCGAGAAGGTAGTATGTGTGTTATGTGAACTCCTTGGTATACGTTTGGCTATTTTCAGTCATAATGGTAGCAACCAAAACAAAAATTTTGTGCAGTCCTGTCATTTAATCATCTTATCAGTACCCCAAGGTGGCTTTTTTCAAGAGCTCTGTTGATACCGTGTGTGTGTGTGTGTTGTTTTCTGGTGTTTTTACAGATTTGGGCCAGGCTTAGTCATCTATTGGTATGGATTTATCCAGGAGCTGGACTGCAACCGGGAAAGGGGCATCCTGCTCAAAGCCTGTTTCCCCATGAACATTGTCACCTTATGCCACAGCATAGCTTGACCCTGAAGATCCTGGAAGAGAAGCTGGGAGGAAAAGGTGAATCCGGAAGCAATTTTACTTTCCTGCACTGTAAGATCCTGGCAACATCTGCCCTGAACTTCAGCTGAACTCTTGCTGCCCGTAGTCACACCACTACCTCTTTAGACAAACATATCAAGAGTTTCTGTTTTCCTTCATCCATTGCTGATGTGAACAGCCAAGAACTACAGACACAACCCACTCATTATCAGCATTTCTGTCTCTGTCAAACAATTAGTTTATAGATAGTCATAATCTTTCTTTCTTCCGGATGGTTTCTCCTTGTATGCTGAACAAAAGAAAAAATGTGAAGACTGAAAGGTGTGATTTTTCAATTCTCCTCCCAGTTACCGAATCACCCTCTTATTTTTTTTTTCGCTAAGCCTCCGTTCACTGTCTCTCCCTCTCCCTTTCTCTTCATGTGCACTCACAGAGACCCAGCGTTGCTTTACCATCGTGGAATAATCTAGCGCAAATCTAGGAAAGCTGAAGCCACAAAGTCCAAAGCCACCTTTGTACTCACGTGCAGAGCTCCAGAAGACCTTGATGGCAGCCCGCCTATGCTGTGTGTTTGCTATATTCAATCTTTACGGCTTCCTGACTTCTGTGACAGTAAGCCAAGCTGCAAAAATACACTTGATGAGAATTTCCTCTTTTAATAATGTTATTTGAACACCACATATTTTAGATTTATCTTATTTGAAAGTATTAGTTCCATTGTGCCTGGAAACCACACTCCTTTAGATTGGGGGCCGAGAGGAGACGACCCAACATTGAGGAGAGTTTATTTTTAAGCATGGCTAGTTGTCAGTATGTACGTGAGCTAGTATTTTTATGAGTCGAGTTTTTTAAAGGCACATTCTGTATACTGCTTAGTATATGCATTTTATACCATGTAATTATATAACACTCAAGTAAGTTCAGCATTAGAAATGTTTAGCTTTGTATGAACTGAGTGTGCCAGAAATAAACCCGGAGCAATTTTTAAATAAGCAAAATAAAGGAGATTTTTCTATTTGTTCACTTTAATTTATTCACTTTCGTGTACTTTTATGTATTGCAAATCAGATTTCAGTCTAAAGCGAAACATCAATAAGTTAATAATAAACCTATCTTTTGGGAAGTTGAATATTAATCTGTACCCTAAACGTATTTAGTAAAATATTTGCCCCGCCCCCTGCCCCGCCATGCTGACAAAACATAACTTTTATAATGCTGAATAGATGATTTGAGAAATACGAATAACAACAATGTAATTTTTGTAGACAGCTTTAACTTATATACATTGCTTGATTTTTTTCAAAAGACTAAATATGTCATTTATACTTTGTTCATTTTCTACCAAAGAAGGTTTGGAAAAATATGCCTGCTGCTTTTCCTTTTGAAGGACACAAACCTGGTCCCAACATGTGTAGATTTTAACTCTGAGTGGGGTGCATTAAATCAAAAGAGAGAGGCAGCCAAGATGAAATGCTAAAGAAGTATCAGGCAAACTTCTGTTTCAGTAAAAAATTCATCATGCAGGCTTCTGAGTGAAATAGAATGATTTGAAACCACTACTGTATTGCCTGGATACACACACACACACACACAGACACACACACTTTATACAAAAATGTTAAAAGCAGGTTTCCTGGCATGTTCTAAACTGTTTTTTCTTTAGGAATCAATTACATTTATCTGCACAGATGTTGAAAATCCTGTTAAACCCTTGTCAAGGATTTGTTTATTTTATATTAAACAAATTTATGATGAACATGAACAAATAAATTAAAAAATAAAAAAGGTACTTGCGTTTTGTATTTATTCTTTTACCTGTTGCCCTGACATAATGTGTTGTGAGAAGGTATTGGTGTTCCTAGCAAAGGCACTACCTTCTCTTTATGAATGAGGCTTTAAAATCTGGCCCTTAAAAGTGAGAAAGAACCCAACAGTAAACTGTACACACTACAATAAGGTTACAAATTATTCAAAAGTAAGTAAGTTTTTCACACATAAAAACTAATGTGATAATTATACTACTTCTGAATTGGAGGGGTATGGGAGAGAAGAGAGTAATGTTCCCCAATTGGAAGCTTAAAGTCTCCTTGGTTTGTTTCTTTTTCTGTTAAAAATACTTCTCTGTGTTCCATCTCTATGCATTGTCTGCTTGTTTGGTTTTTTTAGTTTAGACAATATAAACAAACATCAGCCCCAGAAAGTAGACACGGAATGACAACTTATTTTTATTGCTGTCGTCATTAGAACGTTAACATTAAAGCCAAATCTTGTTTTATGGTGCATTCTGCACACCATGCTAATGAATTATGCAAAGCCAGAAAGCAGGAGCGTGTGTAAAACGTAAAACTGAATGACGTTCTCCCTGGCATATACAGACTTGCCAAGCATCTGCCCTCACAAACACATAGGAGACCATTTGAAGTCTGGAAACAGATCAACTCAAAGCAAAGCTGATCCAGTACTGATATGTAAGGCGACTGCATAGACTCCTTCCCACCTCGCATCTGTACCCCCTCAAAAAAGGAAAAAACCATAAACAGTTGCATATCCTTTTTTTTTCTTTTGCCTTCTAGTGAAGCATACGTCAGCTCTTTACAACACTCCTAAAATCTAAAATAAAAGGGAAGTCTCAGGGGTCTAAAGTTGAAAGCTGGACCTCCAGGGGAAATAATTTTCTTGTAACTGTAGGTGTGTGTACCTGTTCATTATCTGCAAGGCTTGATTCCCCCTGGAAAAGACGATAAATTGTTGGTCTTGAGGGGGTGCATTAACTCACTCAGGCCGCCAGGGGACTGCTTAGAGCCCTGATGAGGTAATCTACCTAAATGGTCCCTGGTGGGCCACACTAATTAATGCTGAAGTGAACAGTTAATTCACTTGCTTCTCACTGGGGAGCTACACCCATTGCTTTCTTTTCTTTTTGGAACCAAGATGCCTTAGATGTCTCTTCTTTTTAACTGTTCACATCCAGAGACCTGGTGTCTCAATTGCAATAAATCCTTACTGCTTCCATATGCTTTCTCACTTCACTTTTCACTCTTTCTACGTCATCTTCCCCTGCGTTGGCCTTTGCCAGTTTCCCTCCACATGGACATGTACCCTGCATTTTCTCATTACTCTTGGGCTCTTTTTCTCTCTAAAAGATCAGGATCCCAGGACGAAAATATGTCCTGATGCATACGTCTGGTTGGGGAGTGGGGAGCAAATGGCCTAACCTCTTTGGGGAGAAACACAACTTAAGCACCCTCCACATGCCCAAATACTCAAGTGCATATGTGGCACCAGAAGGATCATAAAACTTTTAACTAAGATAATAAGATTTTATAGGGTTAAATATGGCTTGAAGTTCATGCCTTCAGTAAATGATTTGGCAAAAGGAGCAAAAAGAGAGAGAAAAAAAGTAAGGTTTTATAGCTACTTTCAGCCTGAGTGTTGTTGTTCAGCTGATTAAAATAGCAAAATGTCTGTATGATTTAGCGAATCACTCCTAGCTCATTCATCTTGAGGGTAGCTTGCCATTTTCATGTGATCTGATGGGAGCAAGTTGTCTCAAAGTGTAACTATTTTGTGACAAGATGAGAGGAGAAAATCTCAATAGGCACATTCTTGATTAGGGTTAAGGAACAAAGCAAGCTTAACTTGAGAGGAAACTAAAAGGCAAACAATAGAAGTTTGTCTGCAACGTCACCATTTATGGGAAGCGTCTATCTGAACCTGTCTGTGTAAAGTCACTCGTGGGTTATGGAAGGGTCATGTATTTGGATCATTTAATCTTGTTACTCTAAATTAACCTTCCTACATTTAGTAAACATGATCTGAACCTGTTTTATTAAGAACATGCTTGGATTCCAAAGATTAAATAAGGAAGATGGAATTATGAATTAAATAATAACCTGAACAACTTGGGTTCGCCTTCTGTTTTTCACTTTCCTGCTATTGTTTTGAATATGGCTGTGAGACAAAGAGCTGCTTAGGTCAAGCGCTATAAATTACAGTTTTCATACAATAGTAATCTACTAAAATGATTTCAAAGCCTGATCAAAGTACTTCAAAAAGACTTTTAAAACATTTCCACAGTACAGGGGAAGGGAAATGCTCATTTGGTGCCTTAATTTGTTTCACTTAGTATAGCAAAGTTCGATCTGGGTGTCATACTCACATTATATAAAATCCAACTCATTGTTTAAATAAATCCAACTTGTTCTTGTTTAATGTATAGGTAAAGGAGATTTAAGTTTTCATCTCCTTAACAAGAACAGCTGAATATCTGGAGTCACTTGTAAGGAAAAGATAATATAGGAACATTTTAAAATAAGCATACCTTGATAGTATTTAATTGTGATACTCGAGGTATTCGTTAAAACTGTCTAACTCCCTGCAATTAGGATAAAGTGGTGAGGATCTCAGTGGATTTATTTGGTATCTTAATAATAATCATGGCAACAGATATATTTATTTTTTCATCCCTTTTCCCTCATCACTTGGATTTATCCTAAGCTGTCTCATTTTATAGGCAAGGATAATGGGAAGTACACTAGTGATAGCAAAGCTAAGCAAATTCTAGGCTCAACCATATATAAAGATAGTGTGAGCTGCTGCAACAATGTCAGGCTCAACTAAAGACTCATGGTATTATGTCAGGGTAATTTTTACTTTTTAAAAGGAAGGTCATATTGAAATGCTGACATGAAATATAACCAAGTCAATTAAGTAATAACAATTGAAGTTCAGAGTTTAATTGAGGGCTGAACATGAATCCAATGACCATTAACCTAAAGTGGTCATTAATTCCCCTGGAAACTGCCTTGGTTAAAGGTATTTCTACAATAACTAGCACTTTTTTTTCAAAAAAAAAAAAAAAAAAAACCCTTCTCATTTTAACATTAAACACAAATTCAGAAATAACATTCAGGAATAACAATTCAGTGGATCTATAGTAGACCTTCTGTATTTTATATTTTTAATTGAATTTCTTCTATAGGACAAATCAAAATTTAGATAAAAAGATAAAACCACCTCTGCAGGAAACCATAGTTTTGTTAAGTAAACAAAGTTATAAGCACCCTTTATTTGATTGCTTTTGTTTTATCTCAATTGTTATTTCTGTACTTGTTTAATGCAAGATTTCCGACTAGAGTGTAAGCTCCATGAAAGTAGAAACTACACTTACTTTGTTCACTTTAGTCCCTAAAGCCTAACAGAGTTCTGGTGCAGACAGAGCAGGTATTCAATAAAAGTTAAATGAGTAAATGAATGACAGAGTTTTATTAAATATGTTATCACTCACTTGCATTAGCAAATAATTAGAACCTTTATCTTTCTCATTTTCTTCATCTGAAATCATCATGTGTTGATGTTAAAGAATTAATTAATTTAGAAACTCCCCAAAATGTGAAATAAATCAAATTGATCAACAAGAGTGTTTTAGGATGCACACTTAGTTTTAAGGGGGGAATTTACATAACTTTTTGTTGCATTTACCTTAAAGTTAATCTTAATACATTATTGTTTATGCACTATGTTGCTAAATGAGAATATTAAAAATATTTATTTCTCTTTTAAAAGAAATTGCTTATCTTTATATTTCCATTTAAAAAAAAAACTTTCTCTTCAAATCACGGCAGGGTCCCAAATCAACTGTGTTTCACAAACAGATTTTGGAATATTCAATGGAGTTATTAGATTAACTGCAAATGATACTTTTAATTGCTCCATTTTATAATGCTGAGTTGATGGCAAAGTGCTTCCTGGCCATAGAAGTGGTTGGCTGGCTCAAGAGAGAAGGGTTATTTGGTCATTTGCCAATAGGATCTGACCTTTGGAAAGATACTGCCCATGAACCACTCAGTGGGTGTTTCCTTGTTAGTCATTAATTCAGAGTATATTATTATTTGAAAGCCAAAGGCATTTGGCATATTTCCTCATAATTTGGAAACTTGTAGCACAAAAGGAACTGGAACTTCCACATTTCTTCTTATTCTGCCAGTTTCCCAGGACTTAATTTGTTGGGGCTCTTTACTGTATTATTCCTTCCATGAGCTTCTGGAGAGAACAGAACCCCAGTACAGATATCACTAAGACCAGGTCTCTGGTTCTAGGTGATAATTCTGTCTTATATTTCCAGCATTAAAACTATTTAAGACACAGACATTTATTGAGTCCCTAATGTGTATTAGAAGTATGTGAGGTGCTGTGGGGAATTTTTTTAATGCAACAAAAGATCCTCTTCTTGAAGAAAAATAAATAATTACTTATTCAAAATGAAAACAACACAAAATATTTGGAAATTTTAGAAAAGCAAATCACATGAAGGAAAGAGGGAAATCTATGAGGTTTTTAATAAGATATTTTAACCCTAGACTATGGACAGCAAGTAGCTTTCTGTTTGCTTATGGTGGCTGCATTCACTGCTATTAAGCAATTCCAAGGCCAAGTTCAGCTTAGCAGCTAAGGCTTTGATCTAGTTCTTAGAGTAGGCAGTGATCACATGGATGCCACATATTTTCCATTCCTGCTCTAGGCCATTCATGTTCAGTGCAAGTATAAATAAATTCTAAGCATTTGAAACAGAATTCATACCTGTTCATCGGCCTAAGTAATAAAACAAGCAATAACTTGTTCTGATAGTTCTATAACATCAAGCAAAGTGTCTGTCCATGGCTAAGGTCTGTCTAGTAATACAGATAAGCTAAATATGCATTGAAATCACAGAAATGTGATTTTAAGCCTCAAGATAAACACTAGGTGGGCACAGATAATTATTATTTTCAGTAAATGTCTACAAGTTCAATTATATTATTAATGAAAAACGTTAGGCCTGTATATTTTGGCCCTGCATAAAGACCTTGAAATTCGAAGATTATATTAGTAAATTTTACATATTTCTAGCTTTGGAGATTTTTTTTCTTTTTTTTGCGGGGTTGGGGGTGGTTTTTTTTTTTTTTTTTTTTTTCTCCCACTCAAACCAGGCTAGGAATTCAAGGTGAGTTAAACACTCTGCCTCCTTTATCTTTCATGGCCTTTATATCATCTGGGTATCAATTTTCTGCTTAATACAGTGCATTTTTATAAGGTAGTGATTGTATATAATAGTGGTTTGAAAATATGTTCCCAAAAAGAAGTGTAAAATATTTTGAAGGACAGAGAAGATTGTATGCTTTACATGGTAAGACAATTTTGTTAATATATTTACCATTAAACTATAAATACTTTTGCCAGAACCTTTTAATTGTATCAGTTCATTAATTCTGGCAGCTAAAATAATGACAATCATTGCACATGGAAAATTAGGTAAAAATCTAAAAGTATTATATTTTGTACTAATTTGAATAGAAGAATCCATCTTGGTTTCAGAGTTACAATTTTTAAAAAATAAAATTTTCAGTAAATGAAAAAATAGCAGTGCAACCTAACAGAGGATGATAGAAAAGCAGAACAATGAAAGATGGCAAAGTGGCCATGAGCACATTGCATAATGATGTAAAACTCAGTCTTTTGGTAAATTACTTTCATCTTACTTGTTTCCCATTATCCTTGAAAATATTTCCCAATGACAAAGGAGTTAAAAATGGCAAAATGGGGGCATAGAATGAGCCAAGAAACTCATGTGAAAATCGAATTACATTTTCAGTTTATTTCTTGACAATTCCCTGAAAGATGCTAATTGCATCTTTGAGCCATTAGCAAAGACGAGTTTGACTCATAGACTCAGAATTTTATCAAAAAATTGGGAGACTTTATTTAATAGGGAGTCAGCAAGGCATTTTTTTTGTTTTAAAAAAACTCATCTTCCTACAGAAACAGTTTTCAGTTTTTAATGAACTTAGAAAAGCTGCCATTTCAAAATAAAAACAAGATCCCCAATCATATAGATGTTTACAGTGATTATCTAAGCAACATACATACATGTTCAGTTGTAAGATGTTAACTAAATTTCTGTGACAAGCTTTTTTAAAAAAATACTAAGAACATTATAAAGTTAATGCAGAGTCCTAAGTATAATCTAGTAGTCACTAAGTTTTTCTTAAGTCTTCACTTTAGATGCTATTATTTCTAGCACAAGTAAGCAGGCAGAGTCTTTCATGTGCTCCAATATTGGAATCTTTGGTTGCTACCCTACCAGCTGGTTTGCAAACAACAAGCCAACAACTTTAAGAATGTTTTACGTGAACAACTTGCAAATCCAAGAGACGGAAAAACCCTAAGAATGCACAATTGTGAGCATTTACACCCATCACAACTGGCTGAAGACTGTTCACGACATTCTTCCGAGATGAGATCTCAAAGCAGTATAGTTCAAAACAAAAGGTTTTAACAAAAATTGGCATATGCATAATTTCTCCACCAATTTATGTGCGTCAACCATTTAGTTAACTTTTTCACCTGAAAAAAAATGCACTAGAAAACCGGCCACCATGTTTCACTGTCTCAGTTAATATTCACAATTACAGTAGCCACAACTCGGGATACAGCATCACCAATGCTACCCAGAGTCAGTTTATACTAAAATTAAGTTCTTTACACCAAGTAAATGGTTGTCCATGACCACTGGCTAATGTACATATGAACTAAAATTTCTAGATTTGGGGAGAAACAAATGCTGCTCTGATCATCTGCTCTGCTGCTTCTGTTCCTCAATTCATGCTTAGAAACCTTTCATGTTACTCTTGGTTTTGTCAGGTTGCTTACCTGTTGGGGTTTGGGCCTCCTGCCCCTGCCCACTAGAAGAGGCTGCCTGCTGTGCTGCTTTCTGCTTTAACATTGTCCAATCAAGTGTGTAGTCATATTGATGGCTCAGGGTCCTGAAAAGAATGCAGAATAGCTGCCTCAGATACATGTAATCTGGGGCTTTCTCAAAGTGTAGCCCACGACAATAGTTTAAGTATATGGCAAATTCTGCAGCAAACCCCTTACATAAAACAGGAGTAGACATCTTCTTTTCACTAATCTTTTCATATTTTTGTTTCTCTGTTGCAGCCTTTAGCCCCTGCCATGGCAGGCTGGTTCTATTAAAATACATCAAAACTATCCTAACGATTCCATGTCATCCCGGCGACTCTGCTCAATACTAAGATGAGCATTGATGCTAGGATATAGGGCAGCGCCAGTGAGGTTTTTATCTTCTGTGTATGGTATGTGTTGCCTTGTCCTGTTGTCTCTGTACTTTTTGGCCAAACCAAAATCAATACGGAATAACTTACTACAGTGACGCCCAATACCCATTAGGAAGTTATCTGGTTTAATGGCTCTGTGTATAAAATCCTTTGTATGCACATGTTCAATTCTACTGATCATCTGGTCAGCTAATATAAGCACAGTTTTCATTGTGAACCTTCTTGAACAGAAATTGGTCTTCGAGGCTAGGTCCCAGAAAAATCCATGACTAGTACATTATAATCTTTTTCCTGACCATACCACCGTATGTGGGGGATGCCAACCCCACCTTGAAGCATCTTATAAAGCCTGCTCTTGTACAGCAACTGGGGATGCCTGGCCCTGAGATTCTGGCTTCACTACCACTTCTTCACCGTTGGTGATGCTGATCGCCAGACAGATGTCTCCGAAGGAGCCAGACCAGATCTTCTACACCAGTTTATATTTCCTTCCGACAATGAATTCTGCTGCTAGCCGTCCTGAGAGACGAAGATGGAGGCTGGGCCAAGCCTACCGTGGAAGGCGGCAGGAAGCGGAACACGGAGGCTTTTCCCGGCGTCCAGGGCCCAGATGCCGGCGAAGGGAACCTGATGCCCGCTGCTCGGTCAGGTGTTTTTGTTTGTTTTTTGGTTGGTTGTCTGCCAGGCCGCAGTTTGTGAAGGGCTTCTAGCGGTTACCAGGCTGGGCCACCTGTTCTGGGCAGCTGCCGCTGCCTCGCTTTCGCAGCGACGTCCGGGCAGCGGTGAGCTGAGACGCGGTACCGCTGCCACCACTGCCGCCGGCTCCGGCCCAGAGGAACCCCTGTCACTCCGCCGACGACGCCATCTTGTTACTCCAGCTCCAGCCAACACAAAATGCCCCCAGTACCCGGGAGTCGCTTCTTCACGGCGCAGAGCATTCTGGGAAAGGGATCTCCGGCGCTTGCTCCAAGGGATCCGCCTCATCGACTCAGAATTTGAGAAGTGGAAGGCACCAGAGGCTTCAGTTTACAGATGGGAACATTGAAATCTGGAGAGGGCAGGTGACTTGTCCAAGGTCACATAGCTAATAGGAGGCAGGACCAGAATCTACACCTCCTAACTTCCTGTCCAGTGCCCTTTCCTTCATAGGGTTAATATTTTATTCCAAGGAATTTCCAATCCCATAAGTTATGTTGACTATTTACAAAGTAAAGGGTCCTGGTATATTTTTAATGAACATTCTGAACCTTACTGTTTTGGTCCTGCCCAGATCTCTCTATGGTGGAAATCAGCTGAGCATTTTGACAGAAATAGTTTTTCATTTTATCAGTACTTTACTATCCTAAAATCCTTAACGTTTGATGACAGTCATTTTCTATACATTGCCATGTGCCTAAGGATATGCCACTAAGAATGAATTTGGAAGGACTGAAGACAATTTTTTCCTTTGGTCAATTTATATATTGACTTTTCTTCTACTGGAAAAAAAAATCCACAGATATTATGTTTACCATCTTCTCTTCCTGTAAGGATAAGGTAATATTTAAACCAACAGTAATTCATGAACATCTACTGATCATCACCAGGAATGACCAGTATATAGTATTCTAGAACTGTAGGCAGTAGAGCCTAGTGGCTAAGACACAAGCTTTGACGAGAGTCTGGAATCCCCGCCTCTGCACTTAAATATAACCAAACTCTCTAAAAGCTTCAGTTTCTTCATTTGTAAAATTGAAATTATGCCTATCACACAGGACTGTTATGAGGGTTAAATAAGATTAGTGCCTAATACATCATAAAGCATAGCTCTAATAAAACAAGTATTATATATTATAGTTGTATTATGTGTTTATAATTATAATTATATTACTACACCCATTGAAGATTCTACTGGAATGATATACAGCATTAAAAATGTGTGTTTTCTGTGTTAATATAAAAATCACTATAAGGTGTGTAGCTTGGCTTATTATTGCTTTTCTAAAGCTCATTTAGGAAAAGCCATTTTCCAAAACTTAAGAGACAGGCAGAACAAGATCCTCCTTTGAGAGTAGGCATATGTTTAGTTGATTGTTTTCGCAGACAGATGTCTGGTTTAACATTCCTCTGCTCAGAGGAGAAGCTCAGAGACAGTGAGCCCATGTTTCTTTTGATAGTGACTGAAGGCTTTGCCATAAATACAGCTTCAGCGGCGGCACAGCACAGGAACCAGCCAGGACTTCCGCATCTGACTGACGGCTCAAATCCACCATGCACAAGATGAGCCCCCTAAAGATGCACAGGTTTGTCATACTATAAAAGCTTTCTTTAAGAGGATTGAAATACCTTCTCCGGGTCATTGTTAATTCTTAGTTGTGAAATACCTTCTTCAGGCCATTCTTTTCAGTGAAAGAAAGCATAAAATGCTATTCGAATTTGATCTTTGAAAAAACAAAAAGGCAAAGCAAAAGGAATTTGGGGAAATCACTAGTTTGTTCCTGGATTCTTCCTCTGATTGATGACTGTGACACTTTTTGGGGTGGCTTTTTAAAAGGACATGATTTTCGACAGCGCACCACTCCTAAACATAAACCTCCTTAGGTCACAGGCAAGCTGTATAATTTCTAAACAATTGAACCAAGTACTGATGCTCCCCTCACAAAACACAGGCCGGTGATGTTGGAGGCAGATTCCGAATCAGCTCTCCTGGGCGGCTGAAAACACTGTTACAAAAGTGCCAGATATCGAAAAATGTGGCTTCTCTCATCTGGGGGCTTCAGAACATTCTGCAAACAATGAACTAAGCTTCCCATCTAAGTTCCAGTTAACTAAGCTGCCAGTTAGATAAGTGGTCTTTTGTTGCTTACAGAGGACTTAACTAATGTTGTTTTGCTTCTTGTAGAAGTTGCTTATTTATTTACAACATTAAAAAAAAGCTTGAAAGAACACTTACACTGAAGAGAATGATTTCTCCCTCCATAATATATGCTATCTGAAAAATAAAAAAATAATTTTTAAAATAAATATTAAAATGTGTTTTCACCCAACCACAAATATTACATTGTAGTACAAACTGTAGCTGGACACCATGGCTCACGCCTATAATCCCAGCACTTTGGGAGGGTGAGGTGGGCAGATCATTTGAGGTTAGGAGTTCAAGACCAGCCTGGCCAATATGGTGAAACCTCATCTCTACTAAAAGTAAAAAAATTAGCTGGGCGTGATGGTGTACGCCTGTTGTCCCAGCTACTTGGGAGGCTGAGGCACAAGAATCACTTGAAGCCGGGAGGCAGAGGTTGCAGCAAGCCGAGATTGCATCACTGCACTCCAGCCTGGGCAACAGAGCGAGACTCTGTCTTAAAAAAATAAAATTAATAAATCAATAAGTAAATTTCCCAGACCAACTTATATTCAGCACTCAGAGGCTGTCTTTTCATAGCTTGTTAGTAATATCTCATGCAACACTAAAAGACAGGGATACCAAGTTGAGGCATATTGGTAGGCTCTTTCAGTTGCACTCTCCAAACTTCCAACCTCAATGGTGGATGAGAACATCTGAAAGAAAACTGGTGGTGTGCTCTGTAACATTGTCCTAATGTGGTGCCCTCAATAGCTCCTTCTATTGCAAATGTGTTGCGTAAATTATGAAAGGGGGAATTAGAGAGGAAAAAAAAATTACCTCTTTTAACTCAAAATAATAAAAGTTCAGCAGAACAGAAGTTACAGTCCTCAAGAATAACTTTGTGATGGACCCATTTAGCATGATAGACTTCGTGGTATAAAGATAATCCAGACTCTTTTGTTAACAGAATTTGAAAATTTCAAATTAATTTGCATCAGATTCAGCTGGCACCCAGCTTGTTAAAAATGTTAAGCCTGACACAACTGTCCTGAAATGGCGTGATCTGATTATTAACTAAAATCGATCTGAGTTTACAATGCAGTGAAATCGAATTACAGAGTTGCCAAAATAATCAGTTCATTCATTCTTGGAGATGTGTTGAGGAGATGTGATGAGGAAGGGCTTCTTGTTGGAGATGTGATGAGGAAGGGCTTCCTGACTGCTGTGGGAACCATAACCCCCCATATGCTGAAATTGGAGGCTCACTAGAGACAGCCTGATTGGCCCTCATCTTCTAGGGCTGGGAGTCAATATTGCCACTTTCAGAGGGCTCAGGTCAGTTCCAGAGCAGCTAATAGGCCCTCACAATGAAAACCCAGTTAGGGAATTATCTGTTCCTGGATGCCTGTGAGAAAGAATGTGTGTCTACACAGTATTTCATCTACAATTTATTGTTTACACAAACCATTTACACACATACATATGCACACACACTCCTTTATCCTGTCTGGCAGAATGCATTTTAATCAGGAGTTTGGAGGAAGATGCTCAGCCTCTTCACAGCACTGGTGAACTGGGCCAATGATGAGCATGTGATACCGTTGTGACTGTGACACCCCTTGTGAAGTTTCATAGAAAGCTTTTCTTCCCTTTACTGTCATCCCCTTCCTTTTGATGTAAGGATGGAATGGTTATAGCTTTAGTGGCCATCAAGAAAATGAGGAAAAAGATAAGAAACCACTAGAGCCACTGACCCCATGTCAGCATTGCCAACCCTCAGTCTCCTTACTATGTGAGAAAAATAAACTCCTCTTGTTTCAATTATTATTTATTAGGTATTCTGTTACTTGCACCCAAAAGCATTTCTAACTGACAAAGGAATCTGGTGGCTTTCTAGAATAGAACCCTTGGTAATTTCTTATACTGCATGGTCGGAGAGATCCAGTTGAAATGTTTAACAAAGTCACTGATTGCTCAGACATATCCAGAAACACTGATTTCTATGCAATCTGAAACTCTTAAGAGTGCTGTGATGGAAGTTAACTTCCCTTGGAGAGAAGAGGGACCCAGTAATTTATTATGGAGCATCCCCATCAAATTCAGTCTATAGTAGGATTCTGTGAATATCTATCAAGTCCCTGTGCCAGAACTGAAGTCTTCAAAGGCATCATTATTAGTATTGAGATCAGAATTTTAAAATGAGTTACGGAAAGTAAAAGGCCCCCATAGAGAACTGTGGACAGAAACCCTTGGCCACATATACAATAATTTTGGGATAACCCTTTCCTTTTCCCTCTCTACGCCCCACCTCCAAAAAAGAACACCATGTTCACTGAATTATTCAGTTGAATATGTTAGCCAGCTTTCTATTTTGCCAGAATATCTAAAATGTTGCAATGGCAACTTAAGTACTTAATACACATCTCATTCAAATGTGTGTGATTAGCTATTAAAGAAGAGGTAAAGCCTAGTCATGGAGTCGAGGAGCACTGGCACCAGATACCTGGGCTTCAATCACAGATCCAACTCTCACATGCTGTCTGGGTGATGCTAGTTGCTTTGCATCCTTGTGCCACAGTTGTCTCATGTATAACAATGGAGATAATAAGTGCCTCTTGTGTGTGAATTGTAAAGATTAATGCATTTAATATAGGTAGAGTATTCATAACAGAACCTGACACCTTATAAACACTTGATAAGTGTTAGCTATTGCTATTACCCCTTTTCCAGATGGGGTCATTGAAGCTCAGAGAGGTTAGGTAGCTTGTCCAAGATTTCCTATCCAGTAAGTAGTAAAACTATTTCAAAATGTTCCTCTAGTTTACATAATGTTATTATAATTTATCTTTTATGCTATTTTAGAAAATGTGGTAAACATTGTTAGTGCTCACCGATATTCAGTTTTTCCCAACTTCCAGACCATACGAGAGACTACACGATTTCCAGCCCCCTCGGGGCCACATTACAAATTCTAGCTAATGAAATGTGAGTGGATGAGACCTGTATGTGTCAGGGAGACAATGAGAAACACTGCAGGATTCTTCATTCTTTCTCCTCTCTTGCTGTAACACCCAACCAAAGTTCCAGAAGTGGAATCTCCAACATCCTGGAGCACAGATAAACTAAATAGAGCAACCTACATACCACCACCACCATCCTACAGCAGTCCTTTTAAAAACAGCAAGAAATAAACCTTTATGTGTTAAGCATTGAGATTTGGGAATTATTACCATAGCATCAGACTGGTCTATCTCAACTAATAAAGTTTCCGAATATTGTATAACAGAAAAACCAGAGTATTGACTTAATATTCTGTTTAATTAATATGACATTATCCCAGTGGCTCATTGATAACTCTTGTTTTTTTAGGGGATGTGGGTTGGGGTGAGGTTCATCTGGCATTATAGCAATGTTATAATGAGCCATAAGGAAAACTTAATGAACATTGTTCTACAGTTTAATTTTCTATGACAAGTAGTAATCATGCTGCAAACCTTCAGGACAGATATAAATATTATGAATATCAACAGCTCATAATTGTAGTATTTTAGAAAGCCTTAATGTTATTGTTGCTTAACATTTTTTTCAGGATATGAGAGAAAAATTTATTTTAAAATTATCATGGCCTTTTGAGGTTTAGAAAGGCATTTTAGCTTAACCTGCATGTAAGCAATCTTCAAGAAATCATAATATAAAATGTTTTTATTTCCCTTAACCTAGAACATACAAATTTGAATCTTAATAATAGATTAGTTTCCTAAGACACAGTTAAGAAAATGAAAGCATAAGTAACAGACTGGGATGAAATATTTGTGAATTCTAGCTGATTAAAAACTTGTATCCAGAATATTTAAAAACTCTCAATACTCAGTGATAAGAAAACAAATAAGCCAGTAAAAAATAATGGGCAAAAGATCTGAATAGTCATTTCACCAATGAAGAGATGTGTTGTGTAAGTACATAAAAAGATACTCAGCATCATTAGTCATTAGTGAAATACAAATGAAAATCAGTGTGATACTACTACATACCTATTAGAATACCTTATATTAAACATTGACATTACCAAATGTTGAGGGAAGATGTGGAGCAACTGGAACTCTCATACAGAGCTGGTAGGAATGCAAAATGGTTAACTTGGTTAAACAACTTGGCATTTTCTTATAAAATTAAATACACAGTTACCTTACAACCCAGCAATTCCGCTAGACATTTACCCAAGAGATATAAAGACAAATGTACTCACAAAAACCTCTTCACAAGTATTTATAGCAATGTTATTCACGAATGCCAAAAACTGGAAACAAACCAAATGCCCACCACCTTCTGAATGAATACACAAACTGTGGTACATCCATACAACTGGACACATCTCAGTAATAAAAAAGAACCAACCACAGATGCATACCCCAACATGGATAAATCTCAAAAGACTTAAGCTGAGTGAAAGAAGTCAGATTCAAAAGGCTATATACTATATGACTCCATTTATACAATATTCTGGAAAAAGAAAAACTGTAGGAACAGAAATCAAAGCAATAATTGCCAGGGGTTGGAGATGTGGTGGAGGGGAGGAAATTGACTACAAAGAAGCATCTGAGAACTTTTTAAAATGTTGTAAATTTTCTCCCTCTTAATTCTGGTGGTTGCACACTGTATAAATGTGTTAAAATCATAGAACACTGTGTGCCAAAAATGAGTGAATTCATAGTAAATTAAACCTCAGTAAAACACCAAAAAGTCAAACAAATGTAAAATTTTAAAAATAGATGATTAATAGTTTCAAATGAATTCTTCAAATTTTAGTAATGTTCTGACAGTTATAAGTTAAGCTTTTTTAATGCAATTCATTATATATAAAATGTTATCTGTATTAATTTATTCATACTAACTCCACTTGAAATATGTATATTCAATACATTAAACAATAAAGGCAAAATGGTCTAAGGGCCAAAATGTAAAAGAGTAAACTGTATTCAAGACAACCAGAAAAAGCAAAATATATATCTTGCTTTAAAGTTTCAGGAAAAAAAGTCATTCAGTACAGTTCAACAAATATTTATTCAGCATATATTGTCTCAATCTGTAAAATGGGCAGCTTTGCACATTTTAATGGCCCCAAAGAACCGTACTGAATTCTCAAATCTACATTGCTTTAAAGTAAGTTAGAACATACTTTGATGATATTACAGAATCCACTTTCTTAGAATAATACCTGGCCCATAATATGCAAATATATGCATTAGCTATCTTATTATTTAAATTTATTCCACTCACCATTATTATGCAAGTTTAATAATATCTGTTGAAGTTGCTTTTGTTAATGCTTACCCAGCAGCCACTCATCACCACTGCCACACTTTCTTTCTACCCAAAGGTCACTTTTGTTTAGGTGTTCCCTGTCCCTTAGATGGCCACGTACTTTCTCAAAGGAAAAGAATACCAATCCCAGCCCCAAGGGACATGTCATGATTACTATAAGCCAGTCATGGCGCCCTCCTTTCCTTACCATTAATTGGTGTAGCACGGGCATATGATGCAAATTGGATGAAACCAAATAGAAAGTCTTCTGGAGGGCTTCTGGGAAAGGTATTCTTTGCTGATCAAGAACCACAAAGGGAGAAACAACCTCTTTTCTACCATTTGTGGTAGCCTCTGGATAAAATGTGGGAACTGCTACAGCAATCCAGCAACGAGGAGCAGTGCTAGACTGCAGAAGAGCCAACTCACTGAAAACGACAAGGCAGAGAAATGAAAGAAGCCTGGCATGGTGCCTCCTGCCTGTAATCCCAGCACTTTGGGAGGCCAAGGCAGGAGGGTTGGTTGAGCCCAGGGGTTCAAGACCAGCCAGGGCAACAGGAGGAAACCCTGTCTCTACAAAAAAAAAAAAAAAAACAGTAGCTGAGCACAGTGGTATGCGCCTGTGGCCACAGCTACCAAGGAGGCTGAAGTGGGAGAATCAACAGCCCCGGAGGCGGAGGTTGCAGTGAGCCAACATAGCACCACTGCACTCCAACCTGGGCGACAGTGCCAGACCCTGTCTAAAAAAGTTAACTAATTAAATAAATTTAATTAAAATGGAAGAAGCCTAAGACTCTCCTGATGTCCCTGAGTTGCTGCATCAATCCCAGAACTCTCCTATCTCCACATCTCCTGTCATCTGAGATAATACATTTTCTTTACTCCTTAAGCCAGTTGGGTCAGGTCTTTCTGTTATTTGAACACACACACACACGGTATCAACAGAGCTCTTGAAAAAAGTCACCTTGGGGTACTGACAAGATGATTAAATGACAGGACTGCACAAAATTTTTGTTTTGGTTGCTACCATTATGACTGAAAATAGCCAAACTTATACCAAAGAGTTCACATAACACACATACTACACATTCAACAAATACATTGTTTTTCATGGGCTAGTGGGGGAGTGGGAAGCTAAGATCACAGAAAAGGAATCAGGGGATGCCACATTTATTTTTCAGTCCTTGAACATACAGAATAATATTTATTTTAGTTGTTAAAAATAAGGATAAGATACTAATCTAAAATGTTGATAATAGGGGAAACTGGATGCAGGGTATATAGGAACTCTATGTTCACAGCTTTTCTGTAAATCTAAAACTGTTAGAAAATAAAAAGGTTATTTGCAAACAGTGATAAAACATAACACAGTAGATACACAAAAAACAGTTTTTAAATTGAAACTCGTGTATAGTAATATTTTACGTGTGAACAGCTTTTATGGCAAAATTTTTTTACTTATATAGTCATTTCCATGCATATCCCTGCAGAGTTAAAGCACTTCCTAAAAATGTGAGGGGGAACTGGAATTACTGTGTCCATTCAATAGATAAGAAAACAATCATACTGGAGAGACAAAGGGACCTGCAGGAGGCCACACAGTAATTAGTGACAAAGCCGAGAATAGACCTGGCCTCCCATACAGACAACTTTGCTTTTTCCTCTTTCTCCTCTTAAAATAGGAAGACTCTTTTACAAAGCTCATGGAAACAGAAAATTTTCAATTTGGTGGAAACTATTCAGACTATCTGATCACAGAGTGATAATTCAAATGCTATGAGGTGAAGAATTTTTTTTTCTCTCTTAATTTTGAAAAGAATGTAACTGGAAAATCAATTCATTGAGCAAAAAACTCATTATGCCAAGCACCCCCAAAAACCTCAACTTTCACCAAACCTTAGCAACTTACAGTATATACATAGTATGCTTAACTTCAATGAAAAGATGACTTTATACAATTCTATTTGTTAAATAAAACTAATCATATTCATTAGAATAAATGTATAAACAATGGGCAAAATTGTCACATATGTCTCTTTCAACTACTTTGCTAAATATAAAACATTCTTATTCTGAAAGCCTTATTCGTTTAAATTTTTTCACATAAATTACATGATGTGATGAAGTATAAGCTGAATATTGTCCAGTGAGGTCATATGTGAATTCCTGATGAGCTATATAAAAACTTTCCCTAGTGTCATACTGCAACACAAAGACTCCTTTGATTATTTAAAAAAAAAAAAAAAAAGGAAAAGGAAAAAATGCAGAAGATTATATCCACCAGAAGGGTCTGAAGGAAAATTAAGGCTAGAACATTAATAACTTTACTCAACAAAAAAGTAGTAGATCATACCAGAGACCATCAAGTGTTCTCCCTGCATTTTAAGGAGAGGCAGACAACTGTCATTCTGTCATGATAGGGAGCTGAACGAGATCTATACCTCCACAAAGTATATTGACAGAAGATTGATCAATGACAGTGAAGAGAGCTTTGCTCTTGACATACTTCATGGTCTGTGATTAGGCCAGTAGACTCAAGAGTGGGAAGCATTTATCCCAGAGTATATGTAGAAAAAGTATATTGGAACCTCTATTTGCTTTTTAATCTTAAAAAATAAAAACTTAATTTTACTAACATTTAATATATTTTACTAATTTTACCAATATTTTCCAATATTTGTAAGTAAATACTAACAATTTATAAACAATTTGTAAATAAATGCACAGAGTTTAAGGGTGTGTGCACAATTTTTTCCCGTGACAGCGTTATGTGATCAATAACAGCAAGGATCTATAGGTACCATCTATGAGTGTCCACACTCACTTAATACAAAGTACACACTGACTTTGACATGGCCATCCAAATATATTGATCTGCTATGTCTTAAGTACTTCCAAGGCACATATTCACTTTTCAGATGTCTAGTCTCAACCTCGCAGTGATGTACTATTATAGTCTAGCTACCACAATCACAGAGAGCATACTATAGTTGAAGTGTGATGTGCCATTTTGCAAATGCCTAAGTATTACATTTAGAAGATTAATATACTAATCTCACCACAGGAGAGTAAAAATAAGAAAGCAACTAACTTTGTAATTATTAGATCCACTGGTCAGTAGTGCTATGGTGGCAGATACTAAAATAGGAAGACAGACTATAAATAAGCCAACCAATGAATAAGCATGTCAATGTTAAATAGTGATAAATGCAGTGAAGAAAAGAGAATAGATGTGACAGAGGCTGGGCACAGTGGCTCATGCCTGTAATCCCAAAACATTGGGAAGCCAAGGCAGGAGGATTGCTTGAGCCCAGGAGTCTGAGACCAGCCTGGGCAACATGATAAGACCCTGTTTCTACAGAAAATTAAAAAATTCACCAGGCGTGGTGGCACACACCTGTGGTTTCAGCTACTTGAAAGGCTGATGTGAGAGGATCACTTGAGCCCAGGCAGGCAACAGAGCTGATCTCAAAAAAAAAAAAAAAAGAAAGAAGAAAGACAAAAATAAATATTATAAGTTGAAATGCATTTTTTTTTGAGATGCAGTCTCACTCTGTTGCCAGACTGGAGTGCAGTGGCACAATCTTGGCTCACTGCAACCTCCACCTATCGGGTTCAAGTGATTCTCCTGCCTCAGCCTCCCAAGTAGCTGGGACTACAGGCAGTGCCACCACGCCCAGCTAATTTTTGTTTTTTAGTAGAGACAGGGTTTCACCATGTTGGCCAGGATAGTCTCAATCTCTTGACCTTGTGATCTGCCCGCTTTGGCCTCCCAAAGTTCTGGGATTACGAGCCACTGTTCCCAGCTTTGAAAGGCATTTTATCTGCCTAACCTACTGAACAACATAGCTTAGCCTAACCTACCTTAAACATGCTCAGAACACTTACATTAGCTGACAGTTGGGCAAATCATCTAACACGTAGCCTATTTTATAATAAAATGTTCAGAATGGCTGTATGGATACGTGAAGTATGGTTTCTACTGAATGCCTATTGCTTCTGAATCATTGCAAAGTAAAAAAAATCATAAGTAGAACCTTCATAAATTGGGGATTGTCTGTATATTTTACCACAATAAAAAAATTAGGTTTAAAGAATAAAAAGAGAGACCAGGCAAGAAATGATGGTAGCTTGGCCTAGGTTAGTAAAAGCGGATAGATATAAAATGTATTTTGGAGGTAGAACCTGGAGGACTTTTGGATAGATTAAGGGAGGCAAAGAGGAGGAAAAGTGAGAAGAAAACAGCACTCAAGAGTGACTTCTAGGTTTTTTACTTGAGCGTGTGGTTAGATGGTGGTTCCATTCACAGAGCTGAGGAAGACCTTGGGCTTGTGATGGTGGTGAAGAACAAGTGGAGTAGAAATCTAGAGTTCTGTGTTGGATACAGTAAGTTTGAGATGCCTACTGCCATACAACCAAATGCAGGTGTCAAACTGATAGTCAAAGAGTAAGTCTGGAGGTCAGAGGGAAGGGGGACTGCCCTGGAGATATGATCCTGGAAGTCATTTATATATAAAGACCTAAGAAGAAAATGTAGTGAAAGAAGTTGGCTTTGCCATTATACTTGGCTTGAAAGTTCAGAATATATTATATAATCCAAGAAGACAGAATATCTTTTTTTTTTTTTTTTTTTTAGATGGAGTCTCGCTCTGTCACCCAGGCTGGAGTGCAGTGGCATGATCTCAGCTCACTGCAACCTCTGCCTCCCAGATTCAAGCAATTCTCTGCCTCAGCCTCCTGGGATTACAGCTGGGATTACAAGCGCCCACCACCACACCCAGCTAATTTTTGTATTTTTAGTAGAGACAGGGTTTCACCATCTTGGCCAGGCTCGTCTTGAACTCCTGACCTTGTGATCCACCTCCCTTGGCCTCCCAAAGTGCTGGGATTACAGACATGAACCACTGCGCCCAGCCTGATAGAATATCTTTGAACATAAAATACTTAAACAATGATTTTGTGTGTGAACAAGAGAAAGTTGGGGTAACATGAGAAGAAAATAAAGTCTTCATAAAGCCCCTGAAGAATTCCCCAACTTCTCCAGCTCTGGTGAGTGGTTTTGTATAAATGCTTATGGTCTTTAATGTTTCTTCCACCTCTTTTGTATTTGCTTTGTAATGATAACTAACTTTTCTTATGTAGATATTGGCTTTTCAACTAATATGTCCGAAGGTGAAGAACATGTGTAGTAATAACTATACTGCTGCAATTAGCACAATACCCTATACATAAAAGACACTCAATACCTATATCCATTGATGGACTAATACTATAGGGAGACCGCTAAGCTAGTTCTCCAGTAAGGACAGGAGTTTCGTGTCCTGAGGAAAATAGCAGGATAGAATGTGATCTTGTAATTATTGGCAATTTTTTTCAGGGGCAGCATCTTACTATTTGTGCCTAAATTGCCTCAGAAAAAGAAAACAGTCTAAATTATTAAAACGAAATGGCAAAATCAGGTCATTGCCACTTTTCACTGTGAACTGAATATGTTCGGCATAATAGGAACTTGAAAGGTTACTCATTAGTAAAGATTTTATTTAATTAAAAAAGTATCTTTGATGATCATAAAGTGATGAGCAGGAAAATCTCTGCATCAATGTCCTCTGCTGTTCCATTTCAAGTCAAATTCAAAACATGTCAGCCATACTCATCATTCACACTCACACTCATTCACTCCACCAACGTTCACTAATTAACTACATGAACCAGGTATGCATCACTGACTTACCTTTAATTCTCAAGTAAGTCATTGTTATGTTCACAGTCTGGTTTCCTTGTGTGTAATGTGAAGAGGAAAAGACATTTTCAGGGTCTTGGTGACTGTAGATAATACACAGGGCAAAAGTAAGATTTCCTCCAAACCGGAATTTATTAAATTGGGAAACATTTAAATATTACATGGTGGAAAATTATTGATTTGTAGGTAAATAAGGCATTCCAACATGAGTGAAAGATTTCTCCTAGGTTAAAGATTCGGGTGATGACATATGTCAAAAGCAGATACTTTACTAATGACATTAAAACATCTAGAGAAGGAAATGGCCTTTCTGAAGAGTCACACTGGAAGTTGGAGGGTACTGAGTCAGAAGTAAAGCAGCTGGCAGTGGGTGACCAGCACAGCCAAGGGCTAGAAGTCCAAGTTCTCACAGCCAGCCCATCAGGTCCCACTGGTAGGTCTTTGCTAATGGAGGTGAATGCATCTGGCTAGCAAGGCCATTGAAATTTGAATCATATGACTGATCTCCCATGTTCTGATTCCATACGTTTCAAGCCTATTTCTCATTACAACTTAGATTCTCATTTAGATTTTCCTTTGCCGGTGAGAAAGGCTTCTTATGATATATTTTATTTTAGCATTCTGATTTACATATCAGGCTCATGTGAGCTTGGTACATGTGAGTCTCAGGATGCTGAATACATCAATTTCAGAGCCTGCAAATCTGAAAAGGCTGTACTTTAAATTCATCAAGATGAATGCCAAACTGTGAGGTTGTTTGGCAGGCAGCCAGCTAACCTCCCCAAGCAACACCTAACCATGGTGCAGTTGCAATTGCAAGCCTGAACAGAATTTTGAAGCAATCTTGGTATAAATAATCTTACCATGTCTGTTAGTAATACTTCAACTTTGACACTTTCTTTTTTCCTCAACAGGTAATCTAACTTCTTGGGTTTTTATTGCGTTCTATTTTGGATTTTTTTAAGGCATAAATGGAGAAAAGTAGTCATAATTTCTGTTTCACCTTGAGATTTATTTCCTACAAATCCAGGAAGCACTTCATGCCTAACCTGCAGATCTTTAAGCCCAGGGTCCCAATTGCTACATACCCTCCTAAAACCGGTGAAAATCATCATTTTCTCACCCTAAGAAACCTCAGAACAACTAGCAGCAAAAGTTTGCGACATTGCCCCATGCACAAGGTTAAAAACACGAGTAGGAGATCTCAATACTGCAGCTGAGAGGTCATGTAAGTGTGATAGAGCAAAAACAAACCAGCCTATACCTTCGGATTTGCGAGTGAATTCTTCTAATGAGAGCTGTCAGATGCTTGTTACTACAAAATAAATGCCTTTTGGCTGCCTTTTTTTTCTCTTCCTCCTAATTAAAAAGAAAGCAAAACTGTAACACAATTCTTAAACACATTTTTAAAAGTATCATCATTGCTAATGCTTTTTTTTTTACAATTCAATTCATCACTGCAGGCAAATCGGTTTCTCATTCATAAATTCCCTGATTGTCAAAACAATGTAGATAATCGTTTATCATAATGTAATATATCCTGGAAAGCAATCATAACATAAAAAAGACTTTCTCTTATGTAAAGGACAGACTATTTTAATATATTTTAAAGGCAAGCCCTGATTGGCTATTCACTAATTTGTTGCTATGAGCAACATAATATTTTATTTTGGAAACCTTCAAGATTTCAGTTGCTCTGTAGTTTTGTGTCTGAATTTCTGAACTATTTTCTTCTCTCTGTCTCTTTCTCAGCTTTGATACTTGTTGTTTTCCAGGTAGCAACATTTAATATTTTATCTAAATATATTCCTGTTTAGAATTGTAAAATAATGTATAACATCCATGAATCACATAAAGGTATGTAGATTTTTACTTAGCATGTTTGAATCCCTAGTGGCAGACAAGGAAAACAAACTGGTTGACTTACCCCAAACAGAATTTATTGATAGCACATTGGTTTCCAAGGACTGCTGTAACAAAATACCATGAACTAGGTTGCTTAAAACAATAGAAATTTATTATCTCACAGTCCTTCCTTGCCTCTCCCAGCTTCTGGTGTTTCCCAGCAATCCTTATCCTTCCTTGGCTTGTAGATCGATCACCCCAATCGTTGCCTGGGTAGTCACATGTCATTCTCACTGTGTATTTGTGTGTTTCTTCTCTTCTTATAAGGATTCTAGTCATATTGGATTATAAATCCACTCTAATTCAGTATAACCTTATCTTAATTTGATTATATCTGCAAAGATCTTATTTCCAAATAAGGTCACATTTACAGGTACTGAGAGCTAGGGAAGTTTGAAGATACTAAGTTGAGAAGGCTAAGATCCAGGAACATGCTGGGCAGCACTTGTGGCTGAGTTGTGTGACGTCTAGTCTTTCACTCAGTCATTGGGTTGTTTATCCAAGAATCAAAGTTGCAAGACTGCTCATCTGAATAGCCAAGCTTGTTTCACATGTGCCCAACTCTTGACAGCACTGAGGCAGGAAGCAGGAAATTCTGTCTTCTTCAGCTACTATATTTTGAGGAGACATCTCAATAGGGAAGAAGCCATGCCCCAAAAGGAGCCAGCAGCTGTTAAAAAGGGGGAATGAAGTCTGGGCTGCCAAAAATGAAAGACTTCTACTTTACCACTTTTATGACTGCTTATAAATCAGATATAACAAAAAAATTAAATTCTGCAAATTCACCACAGCTTGACTGCATGACTTCAGGATATACAAGAAATCAGATATACAAGTCAAAAATCACTTGCCTAATACCTTTGGGCCCACATGCATTTCAGAATTTAGAATTTTTCAGAGTTTAGAAAGGTAAAATATGATGCACATACCATTTGTAACATCCCAGCAGGGTGTGCAACAGCATCCCATAATCAAATGTATAAATATTTCTGCAGTGAATTTTTTAAATATTTATACTAAATGATAGAAAAGACCAAAAATAGCCTCATGCCAGTTTAGTTAGGTTTGGGCACTAAATGAGTTGAGGTCAGATCAAGTTTTACAACCAAATTAGTTTCTAAAAATTAGAGGTTTTCAGAGCTTTTTGGATTTCAAAACTATGGATAAGGGAATTGTAGAGTATACTATTTCCTGAAGTTCCCAAAGTCATGAAAGCTAAGCAAATCTAAGTTAGGCCAACAGTAAAACATACAGGGTAATTCTCCTATAATCTACAACCTACATCTAAACTTAATCTATAATCTATAATCTGCTCTCTAAACTCTCAATCTAAAATCTCAATCTATAATCTACAACCAGTATATAAACTCAGCATACAGTCAGTATATGCAGTCTTCAGTTGTTGTCATGTGGCCTTGGGCCCATGACATAGCCAAGGAAGAAAAGTGAAAACCTGAGAAAGAGCACTTGTCTTCTAAATAGGTCATTTAAGGATATGTTCATGCCATACATCATTCAAATGGAAGTTAGATATCTTCATATCAACTAAATTCATATCTATAATGTTAAAATTTAGAGACCTATAGTTATTTTTTTGTGTGTCTGTGTATTGTCGTCATTTTTTCTGACTATAAAAGAAAAAGTAATCTCTGTAAGTCAATTGCATCTGCATTGTAAAATAATCCAATTTTATTCTATGAACATTATTATTACGTGGAAGAAGGAAGAGAAATTGCTTATGACTGATATCAGAATGGTTTGATTTTTCTTGGTTCTGCTTTTGTTTTCAGTAGTCCATACATTGTCCTGCTCAGGGTATAACAAGACCCAAGTCACAAAAGGAAGAATTATAGTTCATCTTTAAGAAATAAATTTTAACAAAAACTATTTTTAAATATGTTAATTCCTACTGAGAAAAACAAAGAAGTCTGAAATAAATAATATCAGATTCATGAATCAGAAAACTTAATGTTGTTAAGATGTCAGTTCTCAACAAATTGGTCAATAGACTCAATGCAATCTTAAGCAAAATACCAGCAGTGTTTTTTTTTTTTCTAGAAGTTGATGGGTTAATTCTGAAATTAATATTGAAATGCAATGGACCTAGAATAACCAAGATGATTTCGAAAAAGAAAAATGAAATTGAAGAACTAATCTACCTAACTTCAAGACTTAGTATAGAGCTTCAGGAATCATGGCAGTGTGCTAAGAAGAAACACAGATCAATAGAACAGACTAGAGAGTCTGGAAATAGACCTAGACGTAAACGCCAACTGATTTTTGACAAATGTGCTGAGGCAATTCAATGCAGAAAACATAGGTATTTCAAAATATAATGCGGGAACAACTATACATTTATAAGGAGAAGGAAATCTAGATTCCCTGCCTCACACCATATGCAAAAATTAACTCAAAATGGATCAGAGCCTAAACATGAAAGATAAATTTATTAAATTATTTTTTAAATAAGACAAAAAGATTATTTGACCTTGACAAAGATTTCTTAGATAAACCACAGAAAGCATGTGTCATGATAGAGAAATTATAAATTGGACTTCAATGAAATGAAAAACTTCTGTTCTTTGAAACACACCACTAATAAAAGGAAAAGGCAAACCATAGCCTAGGAGAAAATATTTACAAAACATATTTGACAAAGATTTGTATCCAGGATATGTATTTTAAAAACACTTACAACTCAGGAGTTGTAAGAAGACAAGCTCTCTAGTTTTAGAAGCTGGGCAAATGATTTGAACAGGTACTTCACAAAAGAATATGTACAATTGGCCAATAAGTACAAGAAAAAGTGTTCAACATTATTAGTCATTAGGAAAAATGCAAATAAAAATCACAAAATATACACACCCATTAGAATAGCCAAAGTTTTAGAGACTGACAATATCAAGATTTGGGGAGAATATGGAAAAATTAAAATTTTCATGCATTGCTAGTGGGGAGGTAAAATGGTGCAACACTGAGACAGTTTAACAATTTCTTAAAATTTTAAACATACATTTACCCTATGACCCAGCAATTCCACCCTTGGATATTTATCCAAGAGAAATGAAAATGTGTCAACACAAAGACTTGTAATGAACATTTATAGGAACTTAATTCATAGTAGCCAAAACCTGGAAACAGCTCAAACATCCATCAACATGTAAATGGATAAACAAATTGTTGTACTTTTCTCTTGAAATTGATTCATTTTTATTGTATGTAAATGACACCCCCAAATCGTTGATTTTTTTCAAAAACTGTATTAATTCTGATTACTGAGACTTTAATGCTCCAGTGCCAGGCAAGATAGGGACTCTCCTTAATACTGCTCTGGTAGGACCATTTTTTTAGGTCAGTGGTGTTAATGATAAATATGACATTCACATTCGAAGTATTTATTTAAAATATTTGGGAGAAGCATTGTTTAGAAACATTGTGAACATTAACAAATTGAAGTGAATTATGCATATTATCATAATTAAATGAAGGAAAATTACATAAAAATAATCCCCACATTTAAAAGTGAGCTTAAAGAGTGTCTTAGTTTCCAAGGACTACTATAACAAAGTACCACAAACTGAGTGGCTTAAAACAACAGAAATTTATTGTCTCACAATTCCAGAGGCCAGAAGTCTAAAATCAAGGCATTGGCAAAGCCACTCTCCCTCTGAGAACTGTAAGGGAACCCTTCCTTGCCTCTTCTAGTTTCTGGTAATTTGCTGACAATCTTTAGCATTCCTTGGCTCCCAGCTTCATTACTCCAATCTCTGACTTTGTTATCATGCGTTATCTCCCTGTATATCTCTATCTTCAGATGACCATTTTCTTATAAAGACATCAGTCATGTTGAATTAGTGGCCCACGCTGTTCCTTTATGACTTCATCTTAACTAATTACATCTGCAATGACCTTATTTCCAAATGTAGTCACATTTTAAGGTACTAGGAGTTATTTGGAAGGGATACAATTCAACCTATAACAACTGGTAAAAATGTGGAAATCACCTGTATTTTCAACAGGGCAAGAGAATCTGGTTCTCTCTCTCATTGACCAGAGGTAAGTGACTTATTAATTCATTCCTTCACTTATTCGGTAATCCATTCCTCTATTCATTAATTTAGTAAACATTTATAGAACACCTACAATGTGTCAAGTCTTATGCTAGATGCTGAGGATGCAAAGAAGAATAACAAGACCCTACTGTTGTAGAACTAGGGTCTCATCAAGGTAAGAGAAAAGTAAACAAATACTTAAAATACCTGTGGGATATGCCACCATGAAAACTTATTCCAAGTTGCAAGGTGGCAGAGAGAAGAGAGTATTTATGCCTGGGCATTTCTGGAAGATAATAGCATTGGAGCTGAGGCCTCCACAAGAAGCAGTCTTTCTCTAGGAAATATACGGACAAGAGTTAGGGCACAGAGATTGTTTTTTCCAGGCAAAGAGAATAACATAAAAATGACATGGAAGTGTGAAAAAAAATACAGCATGTTCAGGACATTATCAGCAGGTCAGCATTATTGGGTGGCAGGTTGCATGGGGTTATGAGGAAGGGCAGTGAAAAAGCCTAGAAGAAAATCTGGGGTCAGATAATAAACAGCACATGGCAGAAATTTAGATGTTAGCCTACAGGAAGTACAAAGCCAATTGAAGATTTTTAAGCAAGGAAGTAATAATAATATTTGTATTTGTAAGCAGAGAAATGACAACCATACTCATGGGGGTGGAATTTATTAAAATGAGAGTCTAAAAGGGAGGCCAATCAGATGGCCTACCTGAATTAAGGCAATGGCAGGAGAACAGAAAAACAAGGAATGGCTTCAGGAGATATTTAAAAGGAAGACTGAAGAGAAGTGGTGACTGAAGAAAAGGGAGAATTCAGTAATTTAAAGCACAGAGTGTAAAAGAGGATATGGGGAAGAAAATGACATTTTTCAAATTTGGATTATTTATTTATGTTCCTCTTTGTTGTATAAATGGATTTGGGGGTGCCTTGCCAGGGTAGAAACATTACAAAAGGTTAAAAAATGAAATAAATGAGGAAATGAAGGTGAAGATAAATAAGTTGAAGTCAAGATTAAAATTAGCACTCAAAATGCATGCTGTATGATGTATATGACTACTTGAAGAAAGACCGATTTGGCTTGACGTTTCTGAATGGCGAGAGCAAAGAGAGAAGTCGTCTCAGTGCGAGAGCCACATTGTCCTGAGGATAAAAATAAAGACCCAGCTTTCCCTGGTGCTGAGAGTGGAAAGAAATTTCTCCTGTAAGACAAGGGCCAGTGTTTACTACCCATCAAGCTGAAAGAGCTACCAAGACAAGCAGACAGATGAAAATATGAATCCAGGATTCAAGAGAGAGGCTGGGCACCCCAATTCCAGACTTGGAAATCCTTGCCACTAGGTGCTTGTGTTCTTCAAAATTTTTCACCATTACCTCTTACACCACCACAAGGATTTCATTAGCAGTAGAAAGCACATTTCCTTCTGTGAAAAGTGAGAATATTGAAGATTATCAGGTGAAAGACTACACCAAGACAACTGTCACTAGGTCGTGTTTTCCCAAAGGAAATTCAGATGATTCTAACACCTCAATTTGCATGGTGCAATTCAATGTGAGAGTCAGAGTGGTACCACTCCTAACTCTACTTTTGCGCTTAAAATTGTCCAAGTTCCACCCACAATCAGCAACAGAGGTGTGTACTTGTCCCTAGTGTGTGGAACAATGACTGAGAAGTTTGTTGTCAACACTGTCTTTAATGTTGTACGTGTGTGTCAGGTTAATTCAGTCCTGAGCTAATGATTTCAGAAGAAAGAAGCAATATTCAGCCATGACCAAAACTTACTTTTAAGATAACTAATGTTCACCATATGCTCATCCATGCTTCCTTGAAAAGTAAGAAAAACTTTCAGGTTTTCCCTGTTGCTGACTTAGCGAAAGAACATGTATGCAAGTGATTTAAAATCTTGACTAACTCCATTCCCCTGTTTGGACTTACAGCTATCAGCCTCACACACAGAATCAAAGTACGGACTTTGGAGAATCCATATGCATTTTAAGAGACATTTAAGGGAATTCATTACTGCTGTTTAACTTTTTAAGCACATCCTGATGGCATCTGCCTAGAAATCCCCCAGAAACCACTGGGTTGAAATCTTTATCAGTTTCATGTATAGTATCTCTGAAACCATCTGGTTCTGAACAGTTTAGAGGACAGAGTCAAGCAAGATTTTTCTAGTAGCTCTCTCCCTTTTGATTATCTAAAGTGTTTTTCTCCTCACCAAGTAGAACATGTCAAAGCTTTCATGTTATTCTATAGTGGTTCCTGACTTTATAATATGGTGCTTTGAAATATGCCAGCCCTGGCCGGGCACGGTGGTTCACACCTGTAATCCCAGCACTTTGGGAGGCCGAGGTGGGCAGATCACAAGGTCAGGAGTTCAAGACCAGCCTGGCCAGCATAGTCTCTACTAAAAATACAAAAATTAGCAGGGCATGGTAGCACACACATGTAATCCCAGCTACTCAGGAGGCTGAGGCAGGAGAATCGCTTGAACCCAGGAGGCGGAGGTTGCAGTGAGCCAAGATCATGCCACTGTACTCCAGCTTGGGCAACAGAGCGAAACTGTCTCAAAAAAAAAAAAAAACCCACAAACACATTGTACAGTGGAAATATGTCTGCCTTTATTTAGGTGGGGTTTGCACTTACAATTAAAACACATAAAAATAATATCCATTTGGCAGTATGTCTTTATGCTGCAATGCTACTAATTTTTTTATGTTTCCATCATGAAGAGAATAGAAATTCAGCTTCACTATCACTAAGTAGTGAGTTTCAAAGTCAACAAAATGATGAAATATTGATACCCATTGACATCTGAGCTTACCAGACCTTTGCTTCCTTTCTAAAGCAAAAATATGTTATTAATAAACAGTTATACAGGCACAGCATGGAAAATAAATTTCAAAGAACAGCAGTGTAAATGCTGTATTTTGCTTTCAGGTTCAGTGGATTTTTATCTTGAGTAATAGCTTAAAAGATTAACCAGCTATTCATTTCATAAGCTTGAACACACACCTCACAGTAGAAAACAAATTGGCATTTGGAGTTCCTGAGTAAAGTGCTATTCAAAGTGGCTCCATAGTCATTAAAACATAGAGTTAGTTTTGTGAATGCCATCAGTGAAAAATCTTTCTCGTGTAAAGAAAGCAGTAGGAACAAACTTTAAGTCAAAGGCAAGTTCTTCAGGTCCCTCATCCACAATGTTTATCTCAGTGGGATATGATACAGTCTGTGCAATTGCTATGTTCCACAATAATTATAAAGAGCAATAACATGTGATATGAATAGAACATGTAACAAAGAACAGCAGTAGATGGTAAAATAACCACTGGTTATGTCAAAACTAATAACTTATTTTGCTCATGCAGAGTCAATGAGTTAAGAGGTCAAATGAGCCCTGTTGTTTAAGCCTAATAGTACACATGGCTTTTCTGGTTCATCATTTTCAAGTTCCTTCAGAACTGTTTTAAGGATTATGTGAAATCGACTGGGTTTCATCAATGGCTTAGGTAACAACATGGGCTCATGTTTTCCAAAGTAAGGTCCAAGATATTCAATGTAAGCATTTGCCTTTTTGCAGCTTCTGGGAAGAGGTGGAGTGTTATAAGACCCCTTGTCATAAATATAGCATTCACTATCATAGAAAATAGCATCCATCTTTCTTAGGAATGGAGGTAGTTGTACAATATGACACCCAACACATCTTTAAAATGTTATGTATCATATTGTACTTTTAAAAAGCAGTGTACTTCTCATTGATCTTCCCATTTTACTTTGATTTAAAATGCAGATCTTTTCCTCCTTTTGAAATCTTTGCATTTTTACTCATAAATGTATAGGGGGAATCCATTTCAGACATATGCAGCCTCATAAATTATGTTTGGTAGTTGAAACAGTATGTGCTTATGTCATGGATTGAACATCCTCCTTTATTAGAATGCTATTTATTGCCACCAGCTGCACTGCTTAGCTAAGAAAGTTCTTGACACCAGCGATTGCTTTTCAGCACCACTGCTTCCGGCTGCTAACGGGGGCTTCTATTTCCAAATGAAACCACCCCTCTGAAGCTCTTCCTTCCACTACATAGATACCTCCTGTCATCATGGTGTTGGAGAATCGATGGGGGATGGGACTGCACCCACCCATGCTCTGTGATCTCCCAGGCTGTAAATCTCTCACAGCTTTGAGATTTCTCGCCTAATAGCACTGGTCTGAGAGCTGTCAAATGCATTCAGGGAATCTACCCAACAGTAATGGATTTTTCAAAATTAAGATGTGAATTTAGCTTGTGAGCAAAGGGTGTTTCAGAGTCATTGGCTTGTATTTCAGAAGAGAAGCATGGTGCATATCAGCAGTAGACACTGGTCTCTATTTTATTACATTTTACAGCAGGGAAAACTAGACAAAGGTAATTACTCTTCTTCTGTTAAAGACTATTATTACACTTGCATGAACAGTTAACCCTGCTGTTATTTTCTCTGCTGCCTGTGTCGATGACATCCAGACCATCCAAGCAGGAAAGGTATAGAAATGGGGGTCTCAGCTCATTTCCAATTGCACAATAAGTCCCCGTTGAAAGGTAATCTTCTAAACCACAAACGTGTGCACCAACACACAAGCTCGTTCCATTATTTGTTGACGGAATCTGTGTCCGTGTCTTCTGCATGCCAGTTTGAGCACTGGCTCCTTTTAATAATGTTTCCACACATAATTGGGCTCCCAGAGCCCACAGAGCTAACAGCAGCAGTCAGTGACAGGAGGAGACCTCCCTCTGTTAACATGGAAACAGAATTTCCTTGCTCTCCTCTAGAAAGGAAATTCCCTCTAGGTCAAGGTTGAGGCTGTCTGCAGTGTGGGGAGGACGAGATTACGCAGAAGATACCTTAACCTGTGATCCTGGAGAGCTCTCTTGAAGTGGTGTCAGGCCCTCAACCCTTCATAAGCAGCAAATTTCTCCCCTTGACTAAACAAGAGGACAAGCAGAAAATTGAATTCTAGACATTACCTTTGAGATACAGACTGAAAATTCGAACTTCAGGGCACTTCTTGCCCCAACCAAAATCTCAGGCAAAGAAAAGCCCTACGTGTCTTCCATTTCAGGTTTGGAATTGCAGCTGTTAAACCTAAGATCTCATTTTCAGAGAGAGTCACTCTCCTCATTAGATTTTGCTTCTCATTCAACAAGGGACTGGCTTAAAGCCATGCAGTTGTGTGGCCATTATTCGCAATAACTTTCACCTGAGTTTCACCAACTACTCGGCGACAGGTATTATTATCTCCATCATGACAGGACAGAAACCAGAGCACAAGATTGTCACCTCTGATTTTCCAGGTGCCATCCACTGTCTCAGAGGAGCTGACAAGGATGCTGGACACTCAACTTGATTTTTTGTTTGTTTGGTTTGGTTTGGTTTTGCTTCTGCTTAGGCCAGTCTCAATATCAGGTTGAATAGAAACAGCAGAAAGGATAACCTGGATTCAAAGCATCACATGGAAAATGGAAAATGCTGAGTTAAAAAGGAGGCTGGATGCTGGTGTCTGTGTGTGTCCGGAATGAGTGACCAGAGACTCTCAACTTCCTACATGTTGGCCATTTAGAAAAGAAAGAAAAGGAGAAATGGTACTATTACTTATCTCTTCTAAAAAGTAGATAATTAAAAAGAAAAAGCACTGATATTAGGTGATTTGGTAAAATCCCCCACGTGCATATGTGCTCTTTCATGAGGTTGAAAGTGGGTGATATATTTTAAACAATTAAAGAACAAAAATCAAGTTAAAAAAGAAGATTACGTAGAAAAGGCAAACAACACTAACACCAGGAATGGAAACTCAGAACGTAGTTGATTATATTGCCTGAGGAAATTAGAAGAAATGTGGTTACCATCTTCTTTCAAGATGATCTTTTAATTGAAATGTTGAGTAGCTGAATCTGACCCTCTCAATTAATATTCATTGGTGATATCTACCACATATATTTTGGGTAGAAAATATGGAAGTAAAAATTGTTTTAAAAAAGAGAAATTTGAGCCTGTTTCCTTCTGTCTTGTGGCAGTGATTTTAATTTATTCTGTAATAACCATTCAACAAATATTCAACCTGTACCTAATAAGGACCAGGTATTCTACTACTTGCTACAGATCTTTAAATTCTGAATTTCTAAGATACTGTCCTCAATTGTAACTGTGACATACAACAAATGTTGAATGCCTATTGAACTGATTATAGGAAAGTCTACCTACATTTGCTACATGTTTTAAGGAGCTTTTCACTAGCATCTACATCCATTTGCATAACTTTTCCTAGATTTCCTCAAGCTATTGTAGTCTTCCTACTATCCGTGTAAAATTTCCTCTCTTTATCATTTCCAAATGGGTTTGAGTTAGCTATTATGGAAATTAAATAAATTATAATTACCTACTAGTTGTTATTTATCCTATCTTTATCAAAGAAAAAATAGTTATTAAAGAACAAAATCTAATTTTCACTTCAGGAAAATGAATACTTGTGAATAAATCAATTAATTGATACTCCAATGTTCTGCCAGAAATTCTCCATTTGTTATATCAGATCAGCAGAATAAACATCACTAGATGCCACTAGTAATTATCATTCATCTCAAATGAACCCAGTGGAATTAATTGACTCGACCCACAAGATTTTATTTCAGTTGCAAGAAAGTAGAATAAGCAATATCAGCAGTTATACTAAACAAAATAACACAGAACAATCAAAGTCAACTTAATGCACCCGGCATCCAGAGCTGAACTGTAAGTCGAGATTCTGGCTTTGCCACTTACTACCTGTGTGACTTTTGGCAAGTTACATAACTTCTCAATGCCTCATCTGTAAAGTGGGTATAGTAGCTTAGCACATAGAATTTTCCTGAAGAATAAATGTGTTTTATACACGCTAAACACACAATAAATGTTAGCTATGTTTATTATGTCAAAAATATTATTTTAAATGAATGGATATAGAAGAATTTGCAATTGTCTTTTGCTTAGTAGTATCATAAGACATAGTTTACACCTGTATACCATTATTTAATACATTAACTTGGCTTTCCTGAGTAAATGAATCTTTCTTTAAATGTTACCCTCTTGTTTCATTTCACTGCTTATTAAGACCAAATACTCACATTATCCTCACTTAAAGAGCTCCTAAAAATCCCTCTCCCCCCACCAGAACATTGCCTGACTTGTATAAGTAAGATTATAAATCTCTTTCCCCTTCAGTTTCAACAAGCTACTTATACAACACAAACACGGAGCAACCAAAGCTTGTAAGTCAATGTTTACATTACATCCTAGTGAATGCTTTTTTCAATGTGCAGTTTAAAATGTAGGCTTCTTGCCAGGGCAGGAATTTTGTCTGCTTCATGTGTTTTCTAGGTTCACACTTAACCGTGGTTTGGCATAGGAAGAATATTTCTAGACTGTTTTGTGCTGCATATCACCCCAAAAAAATGAGGGTTGGGGAGAAGAAAACCAGGGAGATATTTCTTTCTTAACATCTCAAGAAGTGAGCCTGACAGCAGACACAAGAAGGAGCCAAGGAGAAAGAGCACAGCTGCAGGAGGGATGTCTCCTCCGTCAATCTCCAAGCCCTGGCACCCTTTCAAAGAGCTGCTGTCTGCGTTCATAGTAATCAGAGTTGTAACAGGGAAGAGAAGTGGAGGCAGGTCCACCTGAGAACTGTGTATGTGAAAAAGACTTCAACCTGACCCCAGTGCTAAATTAGATAAGTACAGCCACCAGGATGAGCACTCTGCCTCGTCATACTCCCAGGACAATTTTGAGCCCCCCCATCAGTGTCAAATTACCTGTGTTGGTGCTTGCTGCAGAAAGTTATAAGGACTTCATCATGCCTTTTCTTTGGGGTAAAAGTAATTTTAAAAGAAGAGAAAGTTAAAAGGAAAACTTGAGACCTCAGAGTCATAAGGAAAGTGCATAGAAATATCATCATCTAAGAAGATGGTTTTCCAATTTGACTACACACTGAAATAATCAAGGGAGCTTTATATGTACTAGCACTGGTTCCCTCCCCAAAGGTTTGGTCTGGGGTGCAACCTGGTCATCAGAATTTAAAGCTCCCTGTGTGGTTGAGAAACACCGATCAATCTGGCAAATAATCTAAGCCCCAATCAACAAAAGCAGTGTGCACTGTGCCCCAGGCATTTTCATGACTTTACTCTAGAGTGAATTGACAATACGAGAAAACACTGGGTCCTAGGACTGGCTTCTTATTTGCCAATTAGCCCATCTGTGAATATTTATTGAGCATTTACCATGTACAAATCTCAAGACTGATTCTCAAAAGGGATCAGGTGACATTTTTAAAGACCTGACCCTCTTACTCTCTCCTTCTGGAACTTTCTGCCTCAATTTTTCTCCTTAAGGAGGGCCTAGCTAATTATCACTATAGCAATTTTTATCCTTCCTAAGAAGATTTAGTAAAAGTAAACCAGCCTTCATGTAATATGATTTGTTTTAAATGGTTAGGAATAAGGGTAGGGATATAAACATAAAAATGCATTTTCCATATTTCCTAATAGAGTGAAATTGCAAAGATGTCAGCAGTTCACCAAGCATCTCAGGAAACCAACTACACGCACTCACCCTTCTGGTTTTCCGGGAGCTGGAGCCTCACCAAAGGAGATGATAGCTAGGAAAGAAGAAAACCAAACAACGGCAAGGACAGAGGTAGAGAAAGCAATGAGCTAAACGGGGGATGGAGTGGAGAGTGGAGGAGAGTTGATAAAATGAAAACTTCACCTGAATTAAATTTAAATGAGTTTAATGGAGCAATGAACGATTCGCAAATCAGGCAGCCTTCTGAGCAAGGATAGGCTCAGAGACTCCAGCACAGCCACATGGTGGATAAGATTACAGACAGAAAAAGGAAAGTGAGGTACAGAAAACAGAAGTGAGGTACAGAAACAGCTGGATTGGGTACAGCTCGGCATTTGCCTTATTTGAACGCAGTTCAAACAGTTGGCTACAGTTGATTGTCCAAAACTCAGTGATTGGCACAAGTGCAGGTTACAGTCTGTTTGTACATCTACTTGTTAGAGTTCATGATGTACAAAAAACCTTTAGGCCGAACTTAAAATATGTAAGGAAACAGCTTTAGGCTAAACTTTGATTTAACACGGTGAAAGAGAAGAAGAAAATGGATCACTTCATTTCCTGAGAGGTTCCCATTGCCCAGGGTTAATTGGTGTCAGCAAAAGGCATCTCCCAGTGAATCCACTTAAAATGGAACTATAATTTGATAAAAACATATTTCAAAAGGATTTGCTGAGAACAATTGTAAAAATTAAAGCAAAAATTATTGAAGCAAATGCATTTTATTTTATAAGTAACAAAATATATTTTATAATTCAATGCAGTACTCAGAAGCAAGAGTAAATCAAGTATTGACTTTTGTTGTAATTTTCCCAAGAAAATTGTAAGGCAGTATAATACACCCATCATTTCACATTTCACTTCTGCAACCCAAGACTATCACTTGGAAAATATTTGAAGTTTTTTTAAATTAGGTTTTTCTGAGGGTCTTACTAAGACTTTGATATTCACATTCTCTATTTAGTCATCCTCCTTCTTGATTTCTCTTCTCTGATTGTTAAATTAACTCTGCCAGATCCCTATATGTCAAACAGTGGCTTAAAATGTGATTTATGCAGTTCACCAACATTACTTTCATTTCTTTCATAAAATTCTACAACTTTTGAAATATGTATAATTTCTCTTTGCAGTCAATTTGTATTATATTGTATCACTTTGTTGACTTTTTATAATATTTGATAGTCAGTGAGAGACTAACCAAGACATTGACACAATAGGCTAATATAAATGTTCTGCTAAGCCAGGAGAGCTAGTTGGATGGGGATTAGTTGTATAAGTGGTTAGTTCAGTAATGGACATTTCTGGGTGATGACCACTTTTCCCTAGACTGCCTAATAACTTTAGAACTTAAATGCAGTAATTAGATAATGAGGTCCCCATGTGTGAAAGCCAGGTTTCAAAGTGAGTCCAGGTATTTTGCCTCCTTAGTCCTTTTTTTCCCACCCCAAGATTGGTTATTGGCTACCTTGGGAAGTAAGAATCTCAGGTAAAATCAGAAGTGACTCCTTTTATATTCTCTGACAGATGAATGTTGAAGTAATAAGAATAAGTCATTTAATGGAAAATTATCTAATGGATGCCCCAAAATTAATTTCTAAAGGGGCATTATTCCAAGAATTAAAAAACTATACTCATGAGTGAGTTTAGATTTAGAAGTTATTAATAACCATATTCATAGATAGCTAGGTATAAGAGTAATTGCTGGCCCTTGGATGATTAAATGATTTGAGATGGCTTTTGTTACTCAGTAGAAGTTATCTTACAGAAGTTAAGAGCAGTAAGTGGTGATAAACATGATGGAAGCTGGACAAGAAAACATCCAAGAGATGTCTACTGCTTACATCATTGGGACTTCCTATGCCTATTCTATGTTATTTGCTGCAATAAAGGTCTGTGCTCTATACGTTGTTTTCTATTATACTTAATTGGAACAGTCTTCTTAGGAAAGAGACATAAGGAAGGGAAATACATCTTAATGCCCTCTCCTCGATTGAACCCTCCCAATAATTTAACTTTGAAGTTCACACTGTTAAATGTACACATATGAGTGAGCGAGGCAAACAATTAAGATGTTTTATTTTATTGCATTAAAGCTCAATGTAGATTCTCAGAAACTAAAGAAACTTCAATTAACTTCAAATCAATTAATATTATACAAAATGATACAGAATAAATCCCAAAATTTCAGACTAAATGGCACTGCCAACTAGGCTTTGCAAAAGGAACCTCACCTGCTTAAAGTTCCTCAGCTTAAAAAAAAAAAAACAAAAAAAAACCAGACAAACTATATTAGCAAACCCATAATTCAGCAAGCGGAGAAACAAAATATCAAGAGTGTAGCAGGCGTAGAAGCATTAATTATCAAAGTATTGATTTAATACAATGAATAATAAACACTAAAGGCAATATGAGGAAGAGAAGGAAATTTCTGGCAACTTTGTTTAGATCCCTTTTCAGCTAACAGCCAAGCAAAGAAAGTCTCTTTTAAGCCAGAAGGATCACAGTATTCCTTTCCATCATGGAATCCCAAATCAAGTTTCTAGCCTCAAGAACCAGAAACAAGTGGCAATATGGTCAATTTGTGTAATCAGCCAATGCAAAGACCAGTCAACGCTGAAGGAAAATCATCCTGGGAAGCTTATTATGCCCAATTTAAAATAATAAGCCAAATGAACCATCAGACAGAGGAACAGAAAGCACTATTTCTTGCTGCTAGTCTAAAGGGAACTGCTCTGATTGTGCTAAGAAATTTGTCAGAAAAAGACAGAAAGAGCTCTCTAGTATTATTAGGACATTAACCAGATTTTTTATGGTTGGACACAAGGCAGGATTGGCCAGGGTGAGAATCAAGAATTCTATTAGAAAAAGTTGTTAGTCACTAACCAGATTGACTCAAGATACTGAATAATCATTGTGTTGAATCTATCCATATGCCCTGAGGACCAAAATGGCATCAGAACTCCATTTTCTGAAGCATTTTGTAAGTCATCCAGTGGAAATAAAGTTACATTATTTTTGCTTTAAATCACGTATTATACACACTCTCTAAAAGACTTATTATTTAGTAATCTTCCTGATAAATCTTGGGAGGAAGTATTGCCTAAAGTAAAATAAATATAGAGGATGCCCTCAAGTATTCAGCAAAATGTGAATCAATACGTGTATAAGAAAACTAGCTGATGCCAGGAAAAGGACAATCCGAAACGATGAGAGGAAACAGTACCAGGTGCTTACACGGGGCCAGAAAGAATTTCTATATCCAGCAGCCATACTGGAAAATGCAAAATTAATGGTGCATTTTACAGACTACTTGGAAGGGTCCTTTATCATTAGTGGGAAATAATTAGCACTAAACTGAGCATTCTGCATTCCCACCTAACAAATTTTAAAAGCAAGGCCTAGCTAAAACAACTTTTACAAAGAAGAATGAAGCAGAAGGACTAATAACTGATTTTAAGACTTAATATAAAGTTATAGCACTCAAGACTTGATGTTATTGCTATCAAGATGGACAAATCAACAGAACAGACTGGAGTCCAGAAATAGACCATGTGTGGCCAGACTTGCACATTTGTGACAAAAGTGGACTGGCAATTTATTGGAGAGAAGATAATCTTTCAACAAATGATGCAGGAACAATTTAATATCTCTATTAAAAAATGAAAGTTAATTTATACTCTATACCATATGAAAAACTAACTCAAATGGATCGTAGACCTAAATGTAAAATCTAAAACCATAGCATTTCTAGAGAAAAATATAAGAGAAAAACTTTGCCACCTTGGGTTAGGCAACAATTTATTATATGTGACACCAAAAGCATGACGTATAAAAGAATAAGTTGATAAACTGAAATTTTATTTTCTTTTGAGATAGGGTCCCTCACTTCCTAGGCTGGAGTGCGTTGGTGCAATCGCAGCTCACTGCAGCCTTGACTTCCCTGGCTTAGGTGATTCTGTCACCTCAGTCTCCCGAGTAGCTGAGACTACAAGCATGTGCCATCATGCGCAGCTCATTTTTTGGTATTTTTTGTAAATATGGGGTTTTCCCATGTTGCCCAGGCTGGTCTCAAACTACTGGGCTCATGCAATCCACCCACCTCAACCTCCCAGAGTGCTAGGATTACAGGTGTGAGCCACCATGCCCAGCAGATAAATTGGATTTCATAGGAAATATGAAATTCTTCCCTTTGGAAGACACTTTTGAAACAATAAAAAGACATGCTGCAGTTTAGAAGAAAATCTTTGCAAATCATATATCTGATTTTAAAAAAAGTGTCCATAATATATAAGGAACTCTCCAATCTCAATAATAAGAAAACAAAAAAACAAATTTTTTAAATGGGCAAAAGATTTAGATAGGTACTTCATCAAAGAAGACATATAAATTACAAGAAAGTACATGAAAAGATACACAATAGCACTAGACATTTAGGAAATTCACATTAAAACCACATCAGACACCGTTGCCCACTATCAAAATGGCTGAAATAAAACAGATGGAACACACCAAGTGTTGGCAAAGATGTGGAGGAACTGGAACTTTCATATACTGCTGGTAGAAAACTTGGAAGTTTCTTAAAATGTTAAATATATAACTACCATATGATCCAGCTCAACTCTTAGGTATTTAATTTTAAAAAATTGAAAGGATATGTCCATAGAAAGACTTGAAAGCAAATGTTCATAGGTTTATTTGTAATAGCCAACAGCTGAAGACAACCAAAATGTCCATCAAAAGGTAAACAGAAAAACAATTTGTGGTATATCCATACAAAGGAATACTACTCAGCAATTAAAAGCAATGAACTATTGACACATACGACATGAATTATCTCAAATAATTATGCTCACTGAAAGAAGCTAGACAAAAAATATATATGTAATATGAATTCATGTATATGAAATTGTAGAAATTGCACACTTAACTATTGTGACCAAAAGCAGATCAGTGATTGTTGGGCATGGAGGTTAGGAGCCATGGGGAGGGATAAACCAAGGAAAATAAGGAATTTTGGTGGGAGTGATGGTTATATTTATTATCTTGATTGTGGTGATGGTTTCAAGAGTGTATATGTTTGTCTAAATTTGTCATGTATGTTTTATTTAAGTGCAGTTTATTGCATGCCAACCATACCTAAATAAAGCAAATTTTTAAAAGGATAAATAGAAAACACAAATTAATACAGTAGACATGTGGACTGGGTATCCTTGTTTGCCTTTCCAGATTCACCATCTATATATGCTTTTCTACCCTGCTGTGTGGCCTGAGAGATTGACTCCCCTGGACAAAATCAGAGACTTCCTTGCTCTCTTGTTTCTGAAGAGCAGAAGATCAGAAAGAAGAAAAGTGAGGTTAAGTATCCACTTCCCCAGCTTTCTCACTGCAGGATTACATCAGACTGTCTGATTCCTTAATCGAAGGTCTCAGTTCTTGTCAGGTCACTCTACACATAGCCTTCTCTGACTCTAGGTCCCAGTAACTACTCCTTTCTCTCATTCCCCCAGCACTTTTGGTGGAAATGAAGCCTGCCATTATGAGCTCTGGGTTACTTTCCTTTTAGTGTTCCTATACCCAGACTGTACTTTTGTAAGTGCTTTTTTTTTTTTAAATGATGCCATGTATTTCCTTCTGGGATTTCAACTGACAAAAAAAAAAAAAATCCAAATACATCACTAATTATACTAAACTCTCCAGTTAAAAGTTTAACTTTTAAAATGGACAGATTGAAAATGGACAGATTGAAAATAGACAGATTTTTTAATGGAAGATTGTATTTTAAAACAACAATAAAATCAAATTATATGTTGCTTACAAGTGGTGTACTTAAAACACAAGGGCACAGAAATGTTGTGAGTACAAGATGAAAAAGCATCCCATGCAAATATTACTACTAGCCAAAATAAAGTGAATATATTTTAGTCACACCAGACATCAAGCATTATTGGGAATAAGAAAGAAACCAAACAAGGCCGGGCATGGTGGCTCACACCTGTAATCCCTGCATTTTGGGAGGCTAAGGCAGGAGGATCACTTGAGGCCAGGAGTTCAAGACCAGCCTGGCCAACATGGTGAAACCCCATCTCTACTAAAAATACAAAAAAAATTAGCCAGGTGTGGTGGTGGGTGCTTGTAATCCCAGCTACTCAGGAGGCTGAGGCTGGAGGATCTCTGGAACCTGGGAGGCGGAGGTTGCAGTAAGTGGGGATTGTGCCACTGCACTCCAGCCTGGGTACAGAGACAGGAAAGGAGAGGAGAGGAGAGGAGAAGAAAGGAGAGGGGAGGGGAGGGGAGGAGAGGGGAGGGAAGGGACAAATAGTGATAAAAAAGAAAAATTCAAGACGATACTTTCAAGAATCATGATCATTCTATAGGGTTCATTACTAGAGAAGTTTCTCTAAACATGTAGAGCGCTGGAAGCCATGAGGAGGAGTCTTAGTGTTGTCGCCTGAGCATGAAGCCAGGCTCTTGTTGCTTCACTGCAACCACCATGTACCGTTGATGGTGGTTCTTCTCTTCCTCCAGGAGAGTAAGAGGGAAAGAATTCAGTCTGAGTGGTTTCCTTTCTTGTTAAAAAAGAAAAGAAAAAAAAATTCAACAGGAAGGTATAACTATTTAAAACACGTATGTATTTAATAAATAGCTTCAAAGTATATAAAGTAAAAAATTGACAGAATTACAAAAAGAAATTGAAAAAGCCATAAACATGATGGAAGATTTTAACACACTTTTCTCAGTAATTCAGGAAAATAAAAATTAGGTAAAATGTAGAAGATGTGAACAACCCAATAATTAGAGTATATGCTTTACAAACACACAACTGTAACCGAAAAAAAAGTGTCACAAAGCAAACTTCTATACATATAAAAATATAAGCATCAAAAACTCAAAAACAAAAACAAAAAAGACCCATGTTCTCTGATTATTAGTTTGAACTTGATAACAATAACAAAATCCTATACATGAAGAAACGCTTCAAAAAAATGAATATTCAAATAAATACTAAGAGTACAGAAAGGTACACAACATCATTCCAAATCAGGGAAATGCAAATGAAAACCAAAGTAATATCTTAATACTAGTACATACACACAAGAATGACTAACATTAAAAAGAGTCACATTACAAGGGTGCGCAAGGTTGTGGAAGAATTCTTCCCCTCGTGTATTGCTGGCAAGAGTGTAATTGTTACAGTGATTTTGGAAAACTGTTTGGCAAGATCGTAGTTCCCTACCCATGGTTTTGTTTTCCACAGTTTCAGCTATCTATAGTCAGCCACAGTTTGAAAATGTTAAGATATTTTGACAGAGACAGAGAGAGACCATATTTACATAACTCTTATTACAGTATATTGTTATAATTGTTCTATTATTAGGTATTGTTGTTAATATCTTACTCTGCCTAATTTATAAATTAAACTTTTTCATAGGACTGTATGGGAAGAAACATAGCATATATAGAGTTCAGTACTATCTGGGGTTCCAGGTATCTGTTGGGGGTCTTGGAACATGTTCTCTATGGATAAAGGGAGACCAGTGTATTATTAAAGCTACGCACATGCCTATCATTTAGCCCAACAATTCCATTCCTAAGTATTTACCTAAGAGAAATGAGTGCATATTTTCACTATAAAGCTTGTATAAGAATGTTTGTGGCAGCTTTATTTATAACAGCTCCAAACAGGAAACAATTCAAATGTCCATTAACAGGAGAATGGATGAATTCTGTTATATTTAAACAATGGAATATTATAGGGCAATTAAAAAGAATGACTTACTGGTACACAGAACAACACTGCCGAATCTCACAGTTAGCTTCTTATGTTGAGCAAAAGAAGCTAAACGCTTTACACACACACTATTTGATTCCATTTATAAGAATTTTAGGAATAGACAAAACTATCTACAGTGATAGAATTCAGAATAGTAGGAGGTAAGGTACTAATTGAGAAAGGTGCAAAAAAAAAAAATCTTAACAATAACGCCACAATTTTGTGGTATGAACACTTAACATGAGATCTTTCCTCTAAAATTTTCGAGACTGCAATACAGTATTATTATTGTTAACTATAGATACAATGCTTTACAGCAGATCTCTAGAACTTACTCATCTTGCTTAACTGAAACTCTCAGCCCATTGATTAGCAACTCCACCACCTTCTCCTCTCCCCCTACATCCTGGCAACCACCATTCTACTCTTTGATTCTATGAATTTTACTATTTTAGGTACCTCATGTAACTGGACTCACGCAGCATGTATCCTTCTGTGACTGGCTTATTTCACTTAGCATAATGTGGGAATGCAAAATGGCACAGCTGCTAAGGAAAACAGTATGGAATTTCCTCAAAAGATTAAAAATATATCTTCCATATGATCAAACAATCTCATTTCTGGGTATATATCCAAAAGAATTGAAATGAGGATCTCAAAGAGATATCTGCACTCCCTTGTTCATTGAAGCATTATTCATAATAGCTAAGATACATAAACAACCTAAATGTCCATCAGCAGATAAATGGATAAAGAAAATATGGTATATGCATATAATGGAATATTATCCTGCCTTTAAAAAGAAGTAAATTCTGCAACATGTGACACCATGGATAAACCTTCAGGATATTATGCTAAGGAACCTTTCTGAGTAGTAGAAATGTTCTAAGTCTTTATCTGTTTGGTAGATGGCTCTCTGTATCTATGTATTTGTCTGTATAATGTATTATCGTAATGTATAATATATGTAAAAATGTATCGAGTTGTACACTTAAGCTTGATGCTCTTTCCTTACATATGTTATGCCTTTATTTAAAAGAATATGAAGAAGTCATAAATTTGAAAATTAGAGAAATTGAACCAGCTATTTAAAATTTGCTTATGCAGAAAAACAGGTTCAGGCAAAATTCTACCAAAGAAAAACACACTTCAATTATTATGCAAAACAGTAGTTCTTCAACTTATTTTATGGGTCTAATATCATTTTAGTACCAAAACTAGATTAGAAGAGTATGAGAAGGGAAATTATGGGCCTGTTTTATTGATTAACATAGATGGAAAATGTTTAAATTAAATTTTAGCATATTAAATGCAGTGGAGGAAAAAAGACACTATAAACAACTTGAGTCTATCCCCAAAAGTGTAAGGATGATTTAACTTTTGAAAATTAATATATTTCACCATATTAACAAAATAAATTTCCAGAAATCTGCATAAAAGTCTTCTTGAGTTTTTCGCTATATACCATTTTGTTTATTTATATAGGATGATAATTCATGAGGCTAGGCAAAGAACAACTACAAGAAAGTTGTAAGCTGAACAATTCACAGAGCCCCCAAAAGGCTGGGAGACCACTGAGCTCTGGCTAGTCAGAGTGGAGAGGACTTTTTGAACACCTAGTTCATTCAGTAGAGTCTGCAGAAAGATCATTCCTTAACTGTAGGGCTAAGTTAGCCTTAGATTAAGGGATACTCTAGACCTACCCTAACAAAGCTAAAAACCAAGACTCAGGAGGATCAAGCTGGTCTACAAGTAACTAATGACCTGCAAAAATAAACACACTATTCTTTAAAGAAAAACATAAAAATTCAGATGTTCAATGGTATAACACTCACAATATCTAGCAACCAACAACAACAAAAAAAACTAGACACAAAAATAAACAGAAAAATATGCCACAAAGCCAAGAGAACATAAATTCAATAAAAAACAACTCAGCAATGACAGAGATGATGGCATTAGCAGACAGGATCTTAAAAACAGCTTTATACGTATGTACAAGGATTTAAAGGAAAACATGAACACAATGAGACAATGAAAGATTTTTAAAGTAGAAATTTCTAGGGCTGAAAAATGCAATTTCTGAAATGAGAAATTCACTAGATGAACTTAATAACTGATTATACACTCTAGAAGAAAACATCGGTAAGCTTGAAAAGATAGAAAAGAAATTATCGAAACTAAAGCACAGAGTAAAAAAAGTTGAAAAATTTAAACAGAACTTCAGTAACCTGTGAGACAATTTTAAGTGGTCTAACATGATTAATTGGAGATCCCAAAGAGGAGAAAGTGGGAAAGCAGAAAAAAAATATACTCATGAACATTTTCCAAATTTGATGAAAATTATAAACTTAGAGATAAAAAAAGCCCAATAAATCCAAAGTAGAATGAAAACAAAAAAATTACACCAAGGCATATTATGATGATAAAATGAGTCCTGTCCTACATTAATGATTGTTTTTATGATACTACTCCGGACTTAAAATTAGGGCCAGATGTCCAAAAAAACTCTTGTACACAAATGTTCATAGAAGATTTATTCTTTTTCTTTTCCCTTCCTTCCTTCCTTCTTTCCTTCCCTCCTTCCTTCCTTCCCTACTTCCTTCCTTCTTTTCTTTTTTTCTTTTCTTTCCTTCCTTCCATCTTTCTCCCTTCCCTTGCTTCCCCTCCCCTCCCCCTCCTCTCTCCCCTCCCCTCCCCCTCCCCTCTCCCCTCCCCTCCCCTCTCCTTCCCTTCCCTCCCCTCCCCTTCCCTTCCCTTCCTTCCTTTCTTTCGCTTTTTCTTTTTTTGTTTTTAAGACAGGGTCTCATTCTGCCACCCAGGCTGGAGTGCAGTGTCACAATCTTGGCTCACTGCAATGTCCACATCCCAGACTCAAAAGAACTTCCTGCCTCAGCATCCTGAGTAGTTGGGACTACAGGTGTGCACCACAACGTCCGGCTAATTTTCGCATTTTTTTTTGTAGAGATAGGGGTCTTGCCATGTTTCCCACACTAGTCTCAAACTCCTGGACTCAAGGGATCTGCCTGCCTTGGCCTCCTAAGTACTCGGATTTAAAGGTGTGAGCCACCGCACCTGGCCAGAAGCTTTATTCTTAATAGCCCTAAACTAAAAACAATCAAATTCACATCAACAATTAAATGGATAAACAAATAGTATTTTGGGTACTATTCAGTAGTGAATAGTACTCAGAAATAAGAAAGAATGAACTCATTCATTGACAACAGGTAAATCTAAAAAATATTTTGCTAAGCAAAGAAGCCAGAAACAAGAGAATAAACACTGTATGATTCCATTTATACATGTACCATAAAACCTAAAGTATAATAATAATAATAATAATAATAGAAAAAAATAAAATAAAATAAAATAAAATAAAATAAAAGAAATTACAGAGGAGACAAAACAAATCCAAAATGGCAAAAAGAAGACCAGTGTTTTTCTGTGGCTGGGGTGGAGGTTGGGACTGCCTACAAATAAGCATGAAAGAATTGTTCTGTATGTCTTGATTAGAGTGGTGATTATATTGGTATATACCTTTGTCAAAACTCATCAAAATGTACACTTAAATTTTTATTGTATAAAAATTATACTCCAACAATGTTCATTTAAAATTTAAAAACATTACACATTTTATAGCAACAGAAATATAAAGAAACTGTAAATTATTCAAACATGCAAACCTATGGAGAAAATTATAATTTATTATTGAGGGCATGTAGGAGGAAGACCTAAATAAATTTAAAAATATATTATGTTCATAGATAAGCAGACTAAATATCAGAAAAATGTCAACTAGTTCGCAAATAAGCCAAAAATTCAAAGAGCAAAGGGCCAAATATAGCCGGTAAAATCTTCAAGAATGATAATTATCTTTTAAGGCTGTTGGGAAAGACTAGAAATGATGTGATAACTAAATGACAAAAGCTTAAAGACATTTATACGCCATCACAAGAAATAATCTCAAGGGTATTTTTTAAGACAAAAAATAATTTGATTCTGTTTATTTAAAAAGCAACACCAGGAAATTAATATATTTGTCATGGTAAATTAGTATCCTCCCCATCAACTAACTAGGCTATTTTAACAGTAAGACCAATTACAGTGATAAGTTCTTCATAAGAAAAAAGCATCATTTTTTTAAACACTAGTCAGTCCTGATTTGTTAGTCTTAAAGCTTTTCCCAACCTTTTTTTTAAAGACAGGGTCTCGCTCTGCTGCCCAGACTGGATTGCAGCGTTGGAATCATGGCCCCACTGTAGCCTCGACCTTCTCTGGGTAAAAAGTTTTTTCAATCTTACAAAGTCAAATTGTCTTTAATTAGAGCATAAATATATTATGAGAAATCCAATTCATGTTGAAAGTGTTACTCTCAGTAAGATTTTATGTATTACACATGATATAATAAATATGAATAGGAATGGGAAGATAAAAAATAAAACATGTTCACTTGGTAACATGAAGACATAGTATTTTTTCCTCTTTATATTTCTGACATTCCTGTCATAATGTTGGTTCTACAACTTGTTTCAATTAGAGTCAATACAAGGCAAAGTTGATTTCATCAACTGTTGCTAACCATTTTCTAGCTTCTTAACCTAATATAATTTGATGACAGGTTCAGAGTAAATGAGGAAACCAATGCCTGCCTCTATCTTTCCTCTCTCCCAACATCTCACCACAGCCACCTGTTGCAGTCAGTGGAATTCCCACTGATAAGTACCTTAATCAGCTTTGAGCTCATATGCTCAGCATCAGTTATCAGTAATAGGGAACCACAGAAAATGAGATCTGCACAATAATAAGTATTATCAGGAAAAAGTAAGACATTATCCTTTCTCTGAACCACAGCATGATGTCATAATTCATCTGAACCAGGAACACTTTCTTGCAGTGCCGTCACTGTGCCTTGGTAAGATAGATATGTTGAAGCTTAAGAAAGATTCAGTGGGGGTGTCACAGAATGATAATATGTGAAGATCTAAGAGTAGGCTCTACCTAATTTGCTATAAGGAATGTAGGTATTATCAAATAGATTAATTAATTAGGTAAGTGTATTGGAGGTAATATTCTGAAATAGTCTGCTTTTTTCTTTTACTTTTCTAAGTTCATGACCTCCTTTCTGATTGACCCAAGGAAACTCCTAGTAAGGAAGAAGGCAAGAGGTCAGGTGGTTGTAAAAGAGAATTAGGATAATTACAAAAGGATCCAAAATGTACAGATCCTGACATTTTAAATGTAGTTTTGTATCAATGAAATATCAATTTGAAAATTTCCACAAAATAGTCTTATAATGGTCATAAAAAGCTATTTTCTTGAGAGAGGAATGTCTAAATTATTCTTTTTTCTCTTATTTTTTTCAAGAACCAAGCCTAGAGCACGTGCTCAAGTTATTTTCCCTATTTCTCCCAGAGAATATTTCTTCTCCCTGTTAGGCTTAGGTAGAAGAAAGATATGACACAGTGAAAGGGAGCAATCTACTCCTTTTAGACCCAGGGTATTATGGAAGAAATTAGGAAGATGGAAAGAGTGGAGAAGGGGAAGGAAAGTACCTCAATGGTCCCTTTCTCCATACTTCATCCCCAATTTGGAGGTGACCCTTCAGAGAAAGTTGTCTTTTGGTATATATACAGATACATTGAAGAAAATACCAGAAGGAGAATGGTCCTATGCCAACCTGAGATACTTAACAAGCCCGAATGTTGTAGCTGGCCGCCAGATGGTTTATTTCGCCCTTCCGAGTCCCTCTAAGTTCCTAAGTGGCATGAATACAGTGGACCTTCCAAGGTGCATTCTGAACAGGATGATGTGACTCCATGGCAAAGGCAGACCATCTGGCCTAGAGGCTGACTGGACGGAGCCTCTGGCAGTGGCAGTGCCTGAGGAGTCAGCAAGGGCTGAGGGAAGGACATGCAGATCAGAATGCACCACTGGGTGCCAATAAATCAGAGACACGTCATCGTATGTATTATAACAGCTGTAGACTTCAGCCACCAAAAGCCAACATAGTGAGTGGCAGCCTAGATGAACAAGTGACAATGAAATAAAAAGCCTTATCCTGTACCCCTCCTACAAGAATTCAAAAGTTTCTTGAGATGTCACGTTGGAGAGGAGATGGTCAGAAGGGTGAGAGACCAAAATTTCTGAGAGATAAGCATTTTTCCTCTGGATATTAAGGACTATCTAATGACCCCTATTGGCTTAGATTAAGAGAGAAACCAGAATGGACTTCAAGTTAGCATGACAAGAGCAAAAATAAGGAAACTATATTTTCTCTGCCCATTTGAATTTTATTTTGTCTCATTATTAGGATAAATCTAAAAATGATTGTTTGGAGAGAGTAAATGATATTAGTTTGCAAAATCATGCAGTCTTGGTAGAGGAAACAACTTTTTAATGAAAATTGCAATTCCAGAATTAGGAGGTACCCCTTCAAGTTTGGAAAACTTAGTTTGGAGATAAAGAAGAGGAAAGGGTAATTTTATATAATCATTACGTGAAGTTATGGTGAAGGCTGAAAGTACAATAGTTGAAGAGAAGTTTAGATAAATTAGCAGATGCTGTAAGTCTCAAATATGTTAGTAAAAACAAAACAAATGAAAAGCCGGGCGCGGTGGCTCACGCCTGTAATCCCAGCACTTTGGGAGGCCGAGGCGGGCGGATCACGAGGTCAGGAGATCGAGACCATCCTAGCTAACGCGGTGAAACCCCGTCTCTACTAAAAATGCAAAAAATTAGCCGGGCGCGGTGGCAGGCGCCTGTAGTCCCAGCTACCTGGGGGTGCTGAGGCAGGAGAATGGCGTGAACCCGGGAGGCGGGGCTTGCAGTGAGCCGAGATCGCGCCACTGCACTCCAGCCTGAGCGACAGAGCGAGACTCCGTCTCGGAAAAAAAAAAAAAAAGAACAAACAAACAAAACCTAAGGCCTTTGGAAGGCATGCTGTTTAAATAAGCATTGTTTGTTACTACTGCAGAGATCAACTGAGTTAGCCATTGGTGTGACCCAGAGTAAACCCAAAGCCACTAACAAGAGTAGTGGGTCTCATGTTTTGTGCATCAATATATATTATAGCATCATATAGATGAATAAACATATATCAATAAAAACAACATATAAAAAAGCTCTGATATACTATTGATATATCATGGTAGGTTAGGGCAAGTTTGAAGAGGTTGCTTGGAGAAATAAGTGAAAAAATATTGAAAGAAATAAAGTAAGTAGTTGCATAGAGAAAAGTGAGAAGATCTGAAAGGTAGATATTTGCAAGATGTATACAAGGGACAAATAGAAGTCTTTATAAAAATGGTGGCAAGAAGAAGCAGCTGTTAAAGGATAACTATTGTACAATAATAACAGCAAAACTTTTACATAGTGCTAGGTACAAGTCTCAGCAATCTACATACATGAATTCATTTGAGCCCCTCCAAAGCCCTTCGAGGTAGCTACTGTTATTACTGGTATACCTGTTTTACAGATAAGGAAAGTGAAACATAAAGAAGTTATAAGGCCGGGCGCAGTGGCTCATGCCTGTAATCCCAGTACATTGGGAGGCCAAGGCAGGTGGATCACCTGAGGTCAGGAGTTCGAGACCAGCCTGGCCAACATGGTGAAACCCGTCTCTACTAAAAACACAAAAATTAGCTGGGCATGGTGGTGTGCACCTGTAATCCCAGCTACTTGGGAGGCTGAGGCAGGAGAATCACTCGAACCCGGGAGGCAGAGGTTGTAGTGAACTGAGATTGTGCCACTGCACTCCAGCCTGGGCAACAAGGGTGAATCTCTGTCTCAAAAAAAAAAAAAAAAAAAAAAAAAAGAAGTTATAAAATTTGCCCACAGTCATGCATCAGTGCCAGGATTCCAGCACAGGCTCCCTAGCTCCTGAGTACATGTTATTTTTGTAACTTCTACACTATTATACCATTCTAAAAATCAAAAAGAATTTAGATATTCAAGCAATAAACAATTTGGATTTGGGGCAATAGCACTTATAACCAGTTTTTGAAAACTTTATGCCCAAATGTAAGAGTAATTTCATTTTTTCCTGTTGAGATAAATAAGCACTAAAATTCCATTTTGACCTAAATTAATAAGAAGCAATTCCATTTTAGGAATTTATATCAAAGATATAGAACACATATGCATGAAGACATGTATACGAGCATATTTATTATAGTGTTTGTGTTCATAAAAGACAAAAGATCAATCTAAATGTTTAGCAATAGAAGACCAATTAAATAAATTATGTTTTATCCACAATGGAATAGATTACCTCTTTCAAAAGAATGGATAGAAATCTGTAGGTATTGATGGATGGAAGGATCTCCAACATATATCCTTAACTGCAAAAAGCATGGAGCAGAAGCATGTATAGCAGATGTCTTCCAGTTGCTTACCCTTTCTCTGCTCTGTTCTTTGCTGGTGGAGACCAACCTATATAGACTATACCACTGGGCTTCTAGATTCCATGGCTGCTGGTTGGATTTGGCCACTGGGAACCCCCGCATGGCACCAGAGGAGAGGAGCATGAGGTCGCAGCATTCATTCCCTTTTGGCCTTAGGCTAACTGTATCACTACTCTTCTACATGACTTCTTCCTTCCAAGTTCAGGTAACAATAGCCATCACATTCCTCATTTCTTTGAGCCTATAGATGTGACAGCTCCACTGATACTAGCTTGGGTTACTAAACTATCTCCTTGTGGTTCCCCTATATAATAACTCATATGTTTGCGGATAATTTATTTGTAAACTGTTCTCCAATTTTCCAAGTTTCAGTGTTATTTCTGCTTCCTATTATGACCCAATTATGCTACTATGTTAATACGAAAAAGAATGACCAAGTGCGGTGGCTCATGCTGGTAATCCTAGCATTTTGGGGGGCCAAGGTGGAGGACTGAGACCAGCCTGGACAACACAGGGACACCCTATCTCTACCAAAAAAATTAAAAAATAAAAAAATCAGCTGGATGTGGTGACCTGTCATCCCAGCTACTCCAGAGGAGTGAGGAGTGATCAGTGCACTCCATCCTGGGGAACACAGTGAAAGCCTATCTCAAAAAAAAAAAAAAAAAAAAAAAAAGAAAAGAAAAAAGAAAAAGAATGGTGGATATATAGAAATAGACACTCAAATATTCAGATAATACATTTAGAATGGTGTATTGAAGATGCTAACAATAACTGTCAGGGAGAGGAAATCCACTGCGGGCTGGGAATGGAAGGCTTATCTTCATTGTGTATCTTTTTGTATTGTTTGAGTTTCTTACCATGTCGATATATTAGCCATTAAGAAAAATAATAAAATAAAATGTTGTAAAAATAATCCAAACTTTACCTTCAAGATAGGAAAAAAATTTAATGCAGAAACTGTGCCATAAAGCCCAAAGTCTAGTTTAGAGAACATATGTAGATGAAAATTTAGTGCCTGTAAGGTCCATGAAATTGAGTTGCACATGACTAGAGATATGTTCTACTCAAATATTATTTTTCAGATATCTTATAGGATCTAATGTGCATAGCACTATACATATTAACATATATTCTCTATTTTTGAATTATTTGTCATTGTTACTATTTTTATTTAGGTTTAAATTACAAATATGATTCACAGGTTCGTCACAATCTTCATTTGGACTAAATGTGACAAGTATTCAAGTTTACCTTTGGCTTTATGAAGTGAATCTCACTAGCGATAATGAGTGAATAAAGTCTTACCTTTCCATTACATCTTGAATCAACAGTTTCGCAAGCAATGAATGCAAAAATTAAGTTGTCTTTTTTTGGCAACAATTTAGCAAAGGCATATGTTCCAAAGTCAAATGACTTCACTTCAAGTTGAAATTAAGAAATGTTTTGAAGCATACTCATTTGATAATAATTTGCTTCAAAATAAGCATCATGCTTCTTTTTAATGCGAGCCACATCCTTAACATGTGACTCAACAATATGGTAAATGAAAAAACAAAGTGCTCTCAAAAATAGCCTCCAAATACATTCCAGTTCATGTGATTTGGGTGCCTGTGTTTCTTTGTTATTTAGGTCCCCAACTTTATGGTTGTCTATGCAAACCCCACGATTTTCTTCTTTGTTGCAATGATGACAAACGCTCTGAGAAAGAGGAGCTGGGCCTCTGCCAAGAACCTACTCTCCACTTCAGTATGTTTCAGCTTTCAAGACCTGATTGTTTTCTCCTTTCTCCCAGGGACCACTAGTTACCTCATTACCAGGAAGAATGACCCTTTGACAGCACAACTGCAATCCAGAATCTCCACCAAATTGTAACCTTAGAGATGCCAATGGCATCAAAAAACGAATCAAGATCGGAAGGTCAGAAAGACAAATGCATTAGTACGTCTATAGCCTACAAGTTATTTGGCAGTTTTCTTGGCTTGCAAAAACCCATTTATAAAGTTTCTTTTGACGTATTTATTGCCTTTTTGCTTACAATCTTTAGACTGCCAGGATTCTTAATATATAGGGGATTCCAGTGTTTGAGATTACTGCCCGGATTTGCAATCCATTTCATAAAATGTTGAACTAGAAACAACAGCTTCCTCCCTCTTCAAACAATCACTATACATCCTACTCAGTTTTTACTACAGCAGAATACCAGCGAGATCAGCCATTTACTAAAAAATATTTCATAAAACAGCTCAAACTAAAAATGAAGTCAGATAAAAAGTAAACTAAAATAAATGGTGAGCTTGCTATTTAAGCTGCTTAACAACTTGAATTAATCTAACTTTAAACTTCCTCTTGCTATTATCTTAAGTTGATTGAATGTACTAGTTAGAGTTTTCTAAGATCCAGATAATCCAGTAACCAATTGCTTAATTTCTTCAAAGCAACTTGAACTTTTAATAAATAATCATAATAAATTACAGCAACCATTTATTCTCTGCTACATGCTAGATATTTTACTTGAATTATTTTTAATCTTTACTGTAACACATCTAGGCAAAATATTAATATACCTATTTTACAAAAAAGGAAACACATTCAGCAATTTTTAGGGACCCAGGAGCCAGAATTCCATTTCTTCCAATTTCCTTCAATGTGTTCACGATGTATCAAGTAACTCGTTCGTTTCGTCAAGCAACCATTTTAGCTGATTTAGTCACCAATTCAACTAGTAACATTTACTCATTGTCTTAGATTTGGGAGGCATAGCTTGACAGCTGCAAGGATTATGTTAAATGTTAGTGAAATAATGGAACATGGATTGGCTCATTTCATCTTAAAGATCCTGCTCACAGGGCACCAACATTAAACTAGTTTTAATAATTAAATTGATAGACATTTCCTGGAGCAAGAAGCTGTGGCTACATTCTGTAAGTTTGTTGGGTAATACAAAACCTTGTGTGGGTGTGCAAAAATCAAGCACACATTGCTAATGAAATCATTATGATCAAGGCTGAAGAGGCTTCATAAAAGAAAGACAAAGTGTTGTTGAGTTACTGATCTGTCCAAGAACAGGATTGAACCAAAGTGGGGTGACCATTCTATGACCTTACTTACTGTACCTTTTGTTTACTATGAGTAGATAGACCAAAAACCTACCCTCTGTTAAAGATGACATTCCTTGTCCCCATTTCCTAATGGCAAAATTTTTCACTCAAGTCATAGAACAAGAAGTCTAATGTAACCATTTAGGAATGGCATATCTCTTTAAGCCCTTCTCAATGGCTTTTATGGCAATGAAGAAACCAAACAGCATATTTTCCTTGCCATCTTACGTGCTGTTTTTAGTCTTTATCTGGCAGCATGCCTAGAGTATAAGGGTTTGTCTCTAGATAGATCTTTAAGTCTTTCTCCTTGCCATTTACCATCACTCAAATACTCTCATTATCAGTGGATATCTTAAACTCTGGGTTACACCTCCTTTTTATTCTACTTCCAGAAGTAGAGCTTCTAAAACTGGTGCTTCTATTAATTATACCACTCAGCTGATCATTTGTCTGTCCCTAAAGATGGAGTTGAAAAGACAACAATTTCGGAAAGAAAAGAAAAGGTAAATAATCCAAAGATAGTTTTTACGTACAAAACAGCATTGCCTCTACTTAATATAGCATAAAATTTAATGCTCTACAAAGGAGTCTAAGTTCCTAAAAGTAAAATTATTTGCATATTTCAATATTAGATTCCCTTTTTTGCTTACACAATTTTACACAGGCCTCTCAGATAGTTGCAGTGTCTTTAATCTCATGTTTTCCTTCATGATACTCTCTCTAATGAACATCCAATAAGTTTCTCACTCTGCAATATTTCCATTTCTAGTTCTTCCAATTTTTCTAAGGCATAAGCATAGAAAAAAATGCTTCAAGGAAACTTAATAAGAGTTACCATATTTCTGTTAAGTTTCCTGACAATATGTTAATGTATATATGGGGAAATAATTTATATAGATGAAAGGGAGAAATCATATATTTCCATTATCCTTGACAGTATCATGAAGGGCTTCAAGAAGTAAGTGGCATTTGAGTTGACTCTTAAACTTGGTTCAGTGGTGGACCAAGACATTCCTTGTTTAATAATAAGATGAGTAAAGTCACAGGAGAAGAAAAGTGAATGGGTTATTGGTGGCCTGCTGAATTGTCTGGTGGGATTTGAGTATCAGTGTATCTGATATAACTATATCTGATATAACTCATTTCTTTGCTCAAACAAGCCTTAATCAACTAATCAATGCCTTGCTAAGATGGCATAATTCATCCAGTCTCTCCATCCAGTCTCACTCTTACATGTGCTGCCTGAGCTGCTACAGCTTTACAGCCACAAATCAGTCACTATGTTGATATTCAACCACAGGACTTTCCAAAGTAAACCTAAATGAAAAGGTGAGCTGCCTCACTTCCTTCTAGTCTGGAAAGAGAGTTGGCCTTAGACACAAACACCTGGAGGCTAAGTGGCTGGCAGCCAGGAAGAGATGGCAGAAATGGAGACAGATGTCATCTGGGATGCCCATTCTGGGATTCACCCATGAAAGTTCCCACTGCTCTTTCTTTTTCTAGCTCCTCCTCCTTCTTGTTCTCTCCCTAAGAGAAGAAAAAAGATTAAAGAAGATATTTGTCCATCTGAAAATAAACTAGCCTTTTCTCTCCACTACTGCTCCTACAGACGTTCCGTAGGACACAGAAGCCAACTGCATCTAGTTTGATGGAATGTTATGCTGCTGAGCACACAGAGGAATATATTACAGAAAAATTCATTCTGTATGGTAAGAACTGGCCATGGGCTGTGTCCATTGAAGTGATGTGTCATAAATCTAGTGGCATGTGGCATTTCACATCATGGAATACTCCCCACATCATTGCCAGAATTTCTGGCGCAGCTAGCTTGAATATATCCTGTCTACTCCATTCCTACTTCTAATGCCTGGTGACTGAAATGAGGTTCTCTATCACCTCTTACTTGAAACACTGCGAGAATATCTCAACTGATGATGATGGTGATAATGATAGTTAACTTTCGTTGACAGCTTTCGATGGGTCAGGCTTTTTTTCTTTTCTGCGCATTCATCTTTTAAGAACTTTTACTTTGAAATAATTTCAAATGTACAGAAAAGTTGCAAGAAGTATGCAGAACTCCCGTACAACTATTTTTCCCAGATTCACCAATTTTTACATAAGTTTGCAATATTTGCTTTAGTATTCTCGCTCTCTTCTTCTCCATATTTTTCCTAAGCAATTAAGAGAGTTAGTTGTATAGATAATGCTACTTTACTCATTTACCTTTCAGTGTATATTTTCTTCAGTGTATAAATGTAGTACAGTCACCAAATTGAGAAAGTTAACATTGATACTTTTTCTAATCTCAAGTCCATATTCGAATTTCATCTATTTCCCTGATAATGTCCTTTATAGCAAATTTGTCCAATACAGAATCCAGACTAGGATCATAAATCACAGTTTTCATGTCTCTTTGCTCTTCTTTAAGGTAGAATCATTACTTGGTCTTTCTTTTGAAGCATACAGGCCAGATATTTTATAGACTGTCTCTCAATATGGATTTGTGTGATGTGTCACGTGACTACGTTCAGGTTGTGCGTTTAGGGCTGGAGTACCAAGAAGTGAGAATGTGTTCTTTTCACAGTGTCACATTGGAGGCACATTGTCTTTATTGGTGATGTTAGTTTAGATCACTTGGATAAGGTATTGTCTGTTTTCTTCGCTGCATAGTTAATTTTTTCCCACTGTAATAAATAATCTATGATGAGATACTTCAATATCATATAAATATCCTGTTCTTCATCAACTTTGCTCCACTAAATTTAGCATCCATTGATGATTCATGCCTGAATCAATTTCTTTCTGTGATGTTGCAAAATGAGGATTTTCCTTTTCTTTTCTTTTCTTTTTTTGAGACAGGGTCTCACTCTGTCACCCAGACTGGAGTGCAGTGGCACAAACATGGCTCACTGCAGCCTTGACCTCCTGGGCTCAAACGATCCTCCCTGCTCAGACTCCTGAGTAGCTGGGACTACAGGTGCACTCAGCTAATTTTTTTTTTTTTTGAGACAGAGTCTCACTCTGTCAGCCAGGCTGAAGTGCAGTGACACGATCTCGGCTCACTGCAACCTCCACCTCCCAAGCTCAAGCAATTCTTTGGCCTCAGCTTCCCAAGTAGCTGGGATTACAGGTATGTGCCACCACACCCAGCTAATTTTCTCGTATTTTTAGTAGAGGCAGGGGTTTCACCATGTTGGCCAGGCTGTTCTCGAACTCTGACCTCAGGTAATCCACTGGCCTCAGCCTCCCAGAGTGCTGGGATTACAGGCATGAGCCACCGTGCCTGGCCACACCCAGTTAATTTTGTGTGGGGGGGGGTTTCTTTGTTTTTTTTGTTTTTTGCAGAGACAGGGTTTCTCCATGTTGCCCAGGCTGGGGAAATGGTGATTTTTTTAAACTTCACTATTCCCTCTATATTATCTGGCTTACTACTGTAAAAGCGAGAGCTTTCTCTTCTTATTTATTTATCTATTTATTATTATAGACTCACAGATTCCTGTTCTATTCAGTAGACAACAATCCATTACTTCCTTATTTATTTTGATGGAAGCCTCTTCAAGCTGGCTTCGTGTACCTTTTGACAGGCCTTCATATTTTTGGGAGCACTTCCTCACTTTCAGGCACTGAAGATATTCCAAGCTCATAACTTTTCCTGCTCCAGCCATGAAATCTGTAGGGTATATTTTAAACACTTTATAAATAAATAATTTCCCAATAAACCTACAGGATGTGTACTATTAGCATTCCCATTATACAGATGAAGGGATTAAGACACAGAAAGGTTAAATAAATACTCCTAAGTCATAGCCTTATTAAGTGGTGAAGTCAAATTGTTGTTGCCTCCAATCTTGTGCCCACTCTCACTCCCCAGCCCCAGCCAAATTTATTCTCCACAAAGTTAACAGAATGATGGATCTCAAATGCAAGCACTGAATCTCTACCATGCAGCAATACCTTGGTAGCTGGTATTCACACATTAACTACTTGTTGAAGTGAATTGGTTTAAACTGACAAAGAACTAATGAATAAATCATATTCCCATTTTCTCCTTTGCCATCTTTCAGTTATCTGGCCCAAGGATCATAAAAGAAATTCCTAGAATGAAATGGGAAGAGAAAGTGAGGATGTTGTCATACCTTTTAAGACTGACGTAAAGATCCCTCTTTTGATATCTATCACCATGGCCAATCTGGATCTACTTATCCCCTCTGCATAGAAGAGGAAACTTCCACCTCTCCATCTGAAATGCTGATGCAAAAATCTCTCATTATACTCTCCTACATTCTCCTAACTCTGAGAACATTTAGCTGCTTTTCTCCAAGAAAACATATAGCCCTTGTGTCCCTAAATTTACACTCAGCCTGTCATCCACTTTGTGTCTTCATTTCCTTCTTTATCTAACTTAGACCCAATGGTTTATTAGCTCAAATACTCCCAAACATGTGTTCTTAACTTCCAAACACTTCTTACCCTGCAAACTCTCAGATCTAGAAGAATCCAAGCATCTCACTCCCTCACTGAAATTGCTGAGCACTTCTGGAGAAAATTACACAATGATATGGATGGTTGGCACCACAAATCTCCCTTGGCAAGGTTCAGCAATCTTATGACCTGATCCTGATCAGCTCCCTCTCCTATTCCCCTCAACAATGATTTTAAGCTTTTACGTCTCTCTTTATGTCCTTTCCCTGCCAACCCCTTTCTCTGAGTGCCTCCTACAACTGGGAGAAAATCCAGGTTATCAAGCAGCATCCACATTATTTTCTCAGCCCCACACTACCATTTAATGCATATGTACACTGCCTTTAATTTCCTTCTTTATGTCTCATTGAGGAGGTGACTTTTAACTTTTATAGAACTTAGCTTATGCTCTAAATCCCAGCCACTACTACAACCCTCTAATATTCTTTCATTAATTTATTTTCTCTTTTTCTATATCCTTAATCTCCATTAATTTATGTCTTCTATTTTATTGCTTTATCTTCAACTATATAAGTTCAGTTCTTTCATCTTAGAGAGCAAAACATGCCCTGATCCTACATCTTCCTTTTATCTACTGTCATTTTGCTTTTTTTCCATGACTAAGATTCTTGAAATTAGTTTACACCCACTGCCTTCACTTTCTCACCTCCCTTTTGTTCCTAACCCACTTCAATCTGCATCTACCCATGCCTTGCCACTGAAACTGCCTTCTCTGAAGTCATCCATGACCTCTTAGTTGCTAAATCCAATGGGCATTTTTCATGCCTTATATTTTTTGACTTCTCCCTTCCTCCCTTTCATCTTCTTTTACCTTCAAAAATATTGGTTAGACAGTGGGGATACCATAGTGAACCAAAGATACCAGACCTTGTCACCATGGAACACATAGTCTAGCTGGGGAAACAGACATTAAACCAATCATGACATAATTAATTATTAATGAAGTATAACTGTGATAATGATGCAAAGAAAATTTAAATGTTATTATGAGAATAGAGAATGTAGCTTAATCTAGAGGGGAAATGGTCAAGAAAAATTCTCCTGCAGAAGTGGCATTTAAACTGAGATCTGAGAAATGAATAGCAGTTAGCTAAGTTACAGATGGGGAACAGTGGAGGAAAGAAGAACCTTCCAGACCAAGGAAACAGAATGTGCAAAAGCCCTGAGGTAGGATGAGGCTATACTGTTTGAGCAACATAATGGCGGACAACAAGACTGGCTTAAAGAGAATAAGGGGATTCCAGATGGGGCTGAAGATCAGGGGACAGAAGTGAAATCAATCAAGGCCTTAGAACATTTTAAGAAATGTGGACTTTATCCTAAGAACGGTGGTGGGTTTCCATCAAAGGATTTTGAATAGGAATATGAAGAGACCAGATTTGGCTCCAGAACCCCCAGTGGTGAAGTCCAAATAAAACTAGGGTGGTGGCAGCTGAAACAGAGGGAAACATATGAGTTAAAGATGCATTTAGGGGCATAATTATTAGGCCTTGGAAATTTATTGGATTTGATACCCCTTATGGAGGCACTGGAGATGAAGAAAAGAAAAATAAACATCAAGGATACAACCCAAATCTCTAGCACAAGCAACTGGGTGGATGGTAATACCATTTACCAAGATAGTCAACACAGGAGAAGGTGTTTCCTCAGGGGAGAAGATCATGAGTTTAGGGTGCCTCTTGACCTATAGAGATGTCTACTGGAGAACTGAATGTATAGGTCTCAAGTTCAAATGCGGGTTCTGGACCAAAAATAGAAAACTGGGGAATTGTCAGCCAATGAAGGGTAACTGAAGCCAAAGGACTCTACAGGACTGACTGTGGAGACATGGAAGAGTGAAGAGGGAGAAGCCACATGACTACTCAGTCACACATACCCTCTGCCCTCCAGCCATGCTTAACTACCAGTTTTCTGTATGGCCTCATCTTTCTCTTTTTTTTTTTTTTTTTGTTTGTTTCTTTACACATACTATTTCCTCCTGTCATGCCTTTCTCCTCACCTCTGCCTTAATTCTTATTTATTCCTTAAGACAGTTCAGGTGCCAATTCCTCTACAAAGCTTTTCCTTCTCTTCCCCTGGTCATGTAGTTGCCTCCCATTCATTAGATGTTGCTTCTATCAGGTCTTATAATTCCCCAAAGATATCTGTAAAATAGCAGTTATTACACTGTAATGTAATGTTAATCACCCTGCTAGACTGTAAATTTCTTGAACACAGAACTCTACTTATATCTCATTGAGTCTCAGGGCCTAGCACAAGCCAGGCACATAATATTTGTCAATATGTACTTGAAAGGAAGCAAAAAGATTCTTCTAGGAAAAGTTTCCTATGTGAGTCACAGAATTTCTGACTATTAAAGCCAGGATGGACCTTGGATATTTTCTACTCCAACCTATTTTGCAGGTGAGGAAACTGAGGCCCAATTACAGAGCTAATAAGTGGGAAAAAATATTTAGAATCCAGTTTTCCTGGCTCTCAGCGTAGTGGTCTTCCCATTACCCAATAACCAACAAACCCATTGAGTAAGCTATTTACTCAATGACTTGCCCATAAAAATGTATGCTGTGTGGGTCTTTTTCAAACATGGAATATTAAATGATAACTATACAGATGCAAATATATAAGCAATTGAAGACCTACATGATATAGAACAAATGGAGAATCTACACTAACAGAAGTGTTGAATTCTTATATGATCAGTAAAAAAAGAAAATGTCAAAATTTTATGAATTGTTCACATGAGGTCCTGTCTAAGCTGGGGGTAGGGGTGGTATAGGATGTTAACTATCCCATTAACTATAATAACTAGTATTTATTGACTGCTAACCATGAGCCAAGTACTGGGATAAATTTCGTCATTCATTAATTCCTTTGGTGAGCATGTGAAAGCCCTATGAGAAGTTTGGAAGTGTGGGTTTGCCTAGGGTGGTATAGCTGATGAGAGGCTGAGCCAGCATTGAGATCCAGGCAGTCTGACTGTAAAGGGATGTGTGAAGCCGCTGAGCTCTCCTGCCTTCATTATTTAAACCTGTGTGTACTCCATCCACTTAGGCAGCTCTGGTTGCCACCTTATTCTCTTTGCCAGTCTCTTTTAAAAAGGTTAAAAGGGGAAGAGTTGTTGTCCAAAGTCATCCCTAGTTGATAGAAAATAAGTGAAATAAACTGTTCTGTCTTTCCCAACCACCTACTTGGATATGAAAAAAAATATTTAAATGAAAAGATAAAAATGTGTTACACATTCATAAGCTAGATTCCATTATATTTGCTTTTTTATTAAAAAAAAGAATATATCATGGTGCCCTTACTATTTGTCCATGTTTCCCTGTACTTTTTGGTGTTGGTGCTCTTGGATTATAAACTCTAGATGGCAGTGATTAAGTTAAAGTTTTGTGCGGTCTCTGGACAATGGTATGTATATTGCATAATACATAATAAACACTATTTGTAATTATAATAAGGGTGAGTCTGGAAGAGGTAAACAAGGGTATAAAATTCATCTTCCGTATGGTTATTATTCCGTTTATATGAGAAGTCCACTAAATTCACTGAACCATATCAGGCCACATCTGTTTGAAAACCTACCAGTTTTTATGAACATTAAATAAAACTGGTTAGACTTAATGACCATTTATCATATTCATACAAAAATCATGAAATGGAAACATAGCAGAGAGGAGGCCACTGATAAAAAAAGTTTTAAACACCAACAAGTTTGATATATTATTTTTCATATTTAAAAAAATCAAGTATCTGCTATTTTTGCTCCAGAACTTTCTGTAATTGTAGGGTCTTTTACTTTCACTGTTGTTTTCTTTCTTGCCTCAGTATTAACCTAAGTAGCAGAGATTCAGAAAACATGCCCAAAATATTTATACATGTATTTTCTCACAAAAGTTAGATATTTGAACCTTAAGAGAAACAGGTTGGATAAAAAATTTTACCGCAAGGAGAAACAGTGAACAGCCTTAAACAGAATCAAGATAAAGCTGGGGGAGGTGTTGGTTGGGAAGAGGGGGAGGTGGCAGGAAATGAAAAAAGTTCGCCCAGTTTCATTTTATAGGTGAAGTAGATTCTACTTGGATTAGACCTTCTAAGTGACTATGACAGAGGGTAAAGAGAGGTGGAAAGGAAACGTTGAGTGACGTTTCCGACAGCAGGCTACAGAAATAACAATTTGACAGAAGGGGCCATCATAAATATAAGATCATCTCAGGCATGAATAGGACTTCTTAATGTAAAAAATATGGAGCATGTGTAGGATTGAATTTGGGGTGAAGAGAAGAGCCAGGTGGGAAGGTTACCTAGAAGCCAACTATTAGTGTTGAAGTCAAGGAACTCTGGTATCCATTTAAATATTCCTGGTGAACATTTTTTGGAGATTTTGAAGTATCTTTCTCAGTTATTCCTATTTATATCTGGTTCTAGCTTGATTGACTGAGCTGACGTGTAACCAATAAATAGAGAACTTTGGTATTTCTATAAATACAAAGTTTGTTTTTGTGCCAATACTGGCATCTATTTATCCTGCAGGTAGAGGATAGATCTTGTTTTTGCCTAATTAAAACAGACATCACAGATCAAGAACAGATCTTCATGTCAGCAAACAGACCAATCACTCTCTTCTTGTTATTTAATAAGAGTTTCATTATCAATGTGCTGGAAGGAAAAATATTAGAAAAAAGTCTGCATATAGTATTATAAATACTACTGTATTGTAGAGGGCAGAAATTGGGAAAGCACCATATAATAAGAAAAATTGGCCTTAAGTTAAAAGTTTTGGGATCTTGACAGAAACTAGAGTTAACTAATTTTATGAATTGGACTGGTCAGTTGCCATCATTAGGCCTCCAATTCTTTGCTGGAATTATAAGAGAAGATGTCCAAATTATTCCTAAAGTCCACCATTCAGCTCTGAAACTCATGACAAGTAAATATTCTATTTTGAATTTTCATTAGGTTAAGGATTTAACAATCAGCTGAAACGGGATGACTAACCCATAACATGTTCCAGAAAAATATGAAATGACATGTTGAAGAGCATTTAAATTGAACAAAACAGATTTGTGTGTGTGCCACTATTGATATACAAATGTTGAATGTGTTTTACTGTATCTACTGAATGTGATTGATAGGAGAGGCATCAATTTCAAGGTTTGTGAATTTAAGTAAATTGTTGTCAGTGGTATCGCTTCTTAAAAAAAATTATATCTTTACAGTGAACAGATAAATTGAGACAGGATATACATAAAGCATAAATTTAGCACAAATATCCACTTACAATTGTGAAATATATATATATGTAGTTGGGAGTTTTTCAGAAAATTTGAGGAGCATTTTTTAAATTGCTTATGCTTTTTAGAATGCTTAGCATTTCTGTTTTGAAAACAACTTGTCTTCCTTTTCAAAATGTATGTGCGAAGCTGGCTCTGATGTCAGAATGAACCATTTTCACAGGATTGGGTCAGCTCCCACTCAACATTTCTTTTACAGAAAAGAAGCCGGTGATGAGGCAGTATTTGAGCTCATTAAATCTGAAACCCCCAGCGTCTTTTCCAAAGCACTACAAAACTCTTAAATGTATAATCACGAAGAGGAAAAGAAGAGAATATAGTCTGTCTTTAACTAAATTATTAAATCCTTGTTTTGACCCTTTCCTTTCTACCTTGTTGCTTTCTGCCTCCGCCTTTCATTTAAATTTCCTCATTTTGGGATGAAAAAGCATGAAAAGTGTGGTGCATAAAAAGGAAAACAAGCAAATACATAGAAAACTTGTCTTTTCATCTCTCCCATTGCTGCTTTCTTTTCCCTCTCATTTCTCTCTGCATCGAACTTGAATCGTGTCTATTTAAATCCTTCCTATATCCAGGATATTTTAGGTTTCCAATATTTTTAAATGGAATAAAAATAATTTTAAAAAATTTTAAATGCATGTCACAAATATTTTACAGAAAAACTTGCTTTGAAACATAAATGAATATCAAGTCGGGAAAATAAAAATTTTCTTCACAAAATCTATAAGTGTCTTCCTTCACATTAAAAGGTTTTTAAAGCTTGTGAAGGAAGCCACTGGAAGCAAGTTCATGTTTAGCAAGACTAGCCAAAAAAAGAAAAAGAAAAGAAAAAGAAAGAAAATAAATTGATTTAATGGGAGCCCACCCTGGGTCTAATTTCAAAGTTTCCATTTATGTCATGTCAAATTTGGGGAGACTGAACCCTCATTGAATGCACTGGGCTGACTGTCTCCCATGCCTGATATCCAGGGTTCATGACTGCAGTTCCTGGCACAGTCATAAATATTCATACCTACACTAATAATTTGCAAGCCAAATTCATTTGGCTTTTTTCACCCCATCAATCTTATAATTAATAAGGGTGGTGCTCTTGTTTCACTTTCTTCCATAAGAAAAGATAAATGAAATAAAGAGTCATCCTGTAAATTTAAATAGGAGTGCCTCTCACTGATTAAAAGCTGATGCTATCATATAATGGTGGAAGGGGAGGCTTCAGCTATTTCTCTCACTGGTGGCTGGGGTGGGGTGAGGAGGTGGTGATGGGTAATGCAAAAGAAGCATTTCCAGATGTGGCAGCATGAGCCTTAATCTGAAGAGTTTGGTTATCTATTAAATAATGCATAGGAGAATGTTGAGATATTATGTTAGAAAAGAGTTGTAGGATACATATTTACAAATTGCACTCTTACCTAGTATTTCGATAGATGGACACTGAATGTATCTGGACATTGAATATAGCATGCCAATATCCAGAAAATTGGATTCTGAACAGCCTGCAGGTTCTGCTTGCAGTTTAGAAATTCAGACATATTTTAGAAAATTGTTAAAATTTGGTGATCTTTGCATCTTCAAAGTAACTGCCTTTGAATCAGTGTGATAGCTGTGTTCCTAAATCTAATTGGAAAGACTTGGTTTCCTCAAAAACATCAAAGGAGGTATATATATATCACAAAATAATTTTACAAATAAATCACAGTACATAGGACACAATGTAAATTGTCTGCTCCTATTGGATTTTCTGTGGTCTTTTATAGCAAAGCAGGAGAATCAAATTGGACATAATTTTGAAATAAAATTTTGATAATTGAGTTAAGCAACTTGATCTTGTCAATCACCTGTGACCTTAATCTATTTACACTTCATTTAAACATTCAAAAAGTCCCAAGGCTCATGGATAAGCTTCAAAGTATGAACAACGGTCTTCACTCTGTTTTGGTGGGCAATATCAACCCTTTTGAGCAGATTATTTAATCTGTTTTAAAATTAAGAGACCTGGATAAATAAAGAAGCAGGAAAAGCTTAACTCTGCAGTTAGGTATTCACCTCTAACTTCTTTGAGGGTAACTTACTTTAAAGAGAGATGTGATTATCTGTTTATTTTTGTGTATTGGTTAGTTAGCTTTAAGAACTCTTGATAACTTGAGCTATTCCTGAGACCCACCTAATTTATGTAAAGGCAGTGGAAGGGGATACTGGGCACTCTTCACGTTCTTTATCTTTAAAGCTTATATTTAATTGTTTCGTCCTTTAAAAACCGACTGTGGTCAGGGCAGTCCCTCTTTAAACATGTCTAAGTGCATTTGCAGAAAAGATTTATTTTACTTCTTAATTCTATGTGAATGCAATTATACATGTGATTTACTGCAAAAAAAAAAAAGAAAAAAAAAGAAAGAAAGAAAAAGAAAGAAAGAAAGAAAGAAAGGAAAAGAAAAACTGCTTTCCTCTGCTGACCTTTAAAAGAGGAGGGTAAATGAGAGAGAAGCAAAACTGACTGACTGGGCCTCCTAATGTTTCCCCGACCTCGTCTAGTCAGCTGCTTCCCGGATGAGAACGGCCTGACTAGACGACCGTTCTAGTCTGAACGGCCTGACTAGAACGCCATGGTGATCTGGGTAAGTAGCATAGGTGGGGACCCCAAGTCGCCTTTACAAGGAGTTCTCAGCTGGTGGGGGAGCTCCGCCCAGGTTTCTTGTAGAGGTGTGGAGGGGGCTAGGAGGGAACTGTCTTGTCCTCACCCTCTGTCAAACCCTTCTCAACTTTGCTTGGCTGAGGGGGATCATCTTGGAAAACTCACGGTTAGGTAATAAAGTCTCCTTCCTCTCCTACTACTTTTCAGTAGCAAAATTAGACCCACTTAGAGCTTGTGGGTGTTTCTGGGTCCTTGCTATTGATCTCCCAGGTCACCAAAACAACGCAGCAGCTCCTGCAGGTGTGTCCTCCGAAGGCATGGGAAGAGAGATCTAGGAATGGCAGAGGGGGAGTGGGAGAGAAAGAGAGAGAGAGGGGAGAGGGGAGAGGGGAGAGAGGAGAGAGACTGGCTCTGTCACCCTTTCTCCTGCGTTCTAAATCTGGCTTGAGAGAGAGGAGAGAGAGAGGACAGAGGAGAGAGACTGGCTCTGACAGTCACCCTTTCTCCTGCATTCCAAATCTGCTTTTGGAGCCAGAGGCAGCCCTCCATCCTGGTGCCAACCAAATGCTAGACTGCTAGATTAGGCTGGGCCTGAGCACTGCCGAGCGAGCTTCTCTGCGGGCTGAGCGCTTCAGGAGTTCGACGCGGCCGTCCTCGGCGCAGACTTTCTCGCCGGCGGACGTGGGCTCTGGGGCAGTCACACTGTGGCAGCTCGGAGGCGCCTGCCCTACGCTTCTTCTCTAGGTCCTGAGAGTCGTGGGGTCCTGAAGACTGGATCTCTTCCTAACTCCATTCCCAAAAGCCCGCGAAGAGCGTGGGGGAGGGAGAAAGTGAAAAGCACCCTTCACCTCACCCAACCCCCACACCCTCTGTGAGAGGTGGCACTGCAAGGCCCAGAGCCGGAAGGAGCCTTGCTCCCTGGCCTGCTGCACCCCAGCTTCCTGTCTCGGGGGAGCCAGCTGTGCTCCTCCTCAGCCGCGGAGGGGAGGTGGGGGGGATCCGAGGGGGGTTTGCAAATGGATTTTGGCTTGTTTTAATGTTCTTCTCTTTTTTGTGTGAGTCCAGCTGCTGTGGAGGCGGGCGCGGGCGGCGGGGTAGGAAGGACTGGGATAGGATCGGGTCAGGGAAGAGGAGACAGCAATTACACAGCTTTGTGGATGTTTGTGGGCACACGTGCCTAGGTCACCGCATGCGTGTGTGTGTGTGTGTCTGTCTGTGTGTGTGTGTGATGGGGTGGGGGAGAAAGAAAGAGAGTGTACAAAGCTAAGGAACCCTAGACCAAATCAGTTTGTGGAGCTTAGAGACGCTCATCAAACCCAGCTACTGTCGCCTCACCTAGGGGTCTGGAATAGACACACCTACTGCTTGGGGTTCATTTAACCCTTTTTGTGCCTCAGTCCCAAGAACTTTCTTTGTTCTCCAGCACCGGGGAGAGAGGCTGTCCAGAAGAGTGGGGCTGGAGTGGCCGGGCAGAGGTTCACACTAGAGAGCTGGGCTCAGGGGTGCTGGGCTCCAGGGTGCTGGCTCAGCTGCCAGTGCTCACTCCTCTGGCCAGGCGGCCTGCCCTGTCTCCAACTCTTTCGTCCAGGTGAGAATGAAGGGCTTTCTTTGCATCGATTTGGCTTTTCTGTAAGAAGGGAAATTATGAGTTGTGATATTTTTATTTTTTAAAATGACGCCTGCTTGAGATTGTGTTCACCTGGCAAAGTGGAGAGTTTGAAGCTGAGAAGAGTTTGAACAAATGAAGCTGAGAAGACTTTGGACAATGCCAAATAAATATTGTGAATGATAACTTGTGTTAAAGCTAAAACTTTTGCACAGTGATGGGGACTGGCTCATTACTGGGATAGAAATAACCCTCACAATACATTGTCTATGTGTGTACACAGTGTCCTCAGTATCTTCAACATCCCAGTTCTCTTGGGTTACAAAAGGTGATTGGGCTGACACAGTCCAAGAGCCTACTTCTGTGTGTGTTTCAGAGAAATACTTTGGACTAAATGGATCAGCATGAAATACACAAAGACAAGCAAAATAGAGGAGGGGGAGAGGAAATTAACATTAATTCTGGGAGAGGTGAGGAGAAAGGGGAACAGGGAGAAAGAGAGGGAGAGGAGGAGCTGGAGGGAGGGAGGAAAAGAGAGATTTTTCACACGTGCAGACCAAGGGCTTTGAAGCCTTCGACCCTGACCCCCAAACCCAAGTGCATCTCACAAAACAGGTTCGGCTCGTATTTCAGGCGGTCTCCTGGCCCGGCGTCCGTGGTCCCCGGGGCCTTAATTCACTCCTGCCCTCTCTGCACAATGACTTTCGAACCTGGGAAAATAATTGCATTAGAGCAGATTACTTATCCGTCTTTTTCTGTTCGACAGAAGTCTATTAAACTCAACACAGCCATTACCAGCTGAGCTCTAGAGCGCGCCTTCATTAAGAAAATTAAAATCATACTTTTGAACCTAAGCAACGCCTGCGCAGGTCTCAGGAGTCCGCGTCAAATCCCTGTATTTTCGAGAACTCGATTTTTCCGCGAATCAATGTCTGCTTTTTGGATACCGTAGATCAGGGTGTAAAGATTGAGTGTGATGACAATTTCTCGGAAGACAGGGACGTCTGAGCTCTGGAAGTACCATCTCTCTTCTCTATCCCTCCCCCCTCCTCCCGCCGCCTCCTTTCCTGGCGTGGCTCTTTTCCCGGGAGCTTTCCAGTTAGAGGCAGCACACCTGTCCGGGCGTGCCCCGGGATTTGGGTAGCAGGTGGGGGCGGTTGAGGCGACAGGGAGGGGATGGTGGGTTCAGGGCCCCGGAATCCCGGGGGTGAACTTCCCCAGGTGACGTCTGCGGCCGGAGGCCCGCACCGAGTGCACGTGTTTCACACACGCGCGCGCGCACACACGCACCAGAGCGCGGCGAGGAGACTGTCCCCCTCCATTGCGTTTCACAGCGGCTCCGGGACCAGTGTGGCCTGTGAGCCTTTTGTCCATCCGGGCATGGGAGCCTGGCCTGGGAACAGGGCAGGCCGCTGCGTATGCCTTGGACCGGGAGCTTCGGTCCCTTTGGCGGGGTCTTTGGCCTCTAGGGGCCTATCTGGGTTTCCTTCTTGGTTTGGTAAGAGCAGCAGTAGCGCCAGGTACGCCTTGGAGACTGTAGGCGGAATCGCTCCAGCTCCTGCTCTCTCCCGCGCCCCAGCTTGTGGCGGAGAGAACAGGTGGGAACCGCCGGCTGGAAGGAGGGCGACGTCACCTACCTCCCCTCCGGAAGCCTCGGGGTAACATCTCCCATTGCTCTAGCGGAGTTCAGATCTCCAATTCCAGTTTCAACTGGAACCCTCACCGGGTCTGTCTGCTCAGTTAGGAGGGGGTGTGTTTGCATTGATTTTTTGTCGCATCTGGAAATTTGCGGTGTTTCAGGAATAAATGTTAGCATGTTTTTCTTTTCTGTTAGCCACTGCCCTCCGTTTCTGCATTTTTTTTAAATATTAATGACTGTGTATATCTCTGAAAGGTCCACCCAACTCAGGACTCTAAAGGAAACATAACGGCTGTTGCACATTTTGGGGGCGTCTTTCCTTAAGGGTGTAGGAGCAGAGAGGTGCTGCTTCCATTTTTGTCAGAATGCTCAGTTATAGAGTTCTCACCCCCTCTTTCTGTCTAATACTGCTTTGGGGGGTTTATGAGGGAAAAATAGCACCCCCTCCTCCTCCCTATCAGCATTCAAATACAGGATTAGGTGGAGTTACCTGAAAGTGTATATATTGTTGTTCCTTGGCAAGTGTTTAATTCTCTTTCCTCCATTTCTATCTCGTACAAATGCCTACAAAACTCCAGTGACGAAAGTCAACAAATAGATGTGGACAAGCAAACATCTTTTACATCTCCACAGCTTTCAACTCACTAATTGGTGAATATTAAAAATATTTTTCCAGGAAAAAGAAAAACAAACAAACACACCTACACTGCTGTCGTTCGTGTTTTCTCCTCATCAAATGCAGACACATCATTGGATTTCTTTTTCCTTTGTAGCAAAAGATGAGGAAATCAGAAATGAACCGCAGCCTTTTAACAGTAGCAATTCCAAGACTTTTGAAACAGTTTTCTTTGCTTCTGTTTTCCCTTCTTTGCCCTTAAAGCAAAACAAAAACAAAGATAAAAAAGGAAGAAACATCATTCTTAGAGAAGAGTTTATTTTGTTGCCACAATAAAGGGATGGGGGCAGTTAACAGCTACTTGAGATGGTAATGCTTAGTGATCCCATTCTTTTACTCATAATCTTCAAGTGGTTTAAGATTAATGGCAAGGGGTGTTTTCCGTCTTTTCCTAAGGACCTTCACATTAATTTACTTAGAACATTGACCAGACAGTCAATGTCTCCAAATTTCATTAAGTCAAACAGAGACAATACAATGACAGAGACAATACAATGAGATGATCATATTTCCTTTATATGTGAGATAAATATTTTTATTTAGATTCAACGGCTATGAGGGACACCCCCTTTCTTGTCTTTATTGTTTTGTTGTCTTTGTACAGATATATAGATAGCTATATATAGATATTTTGTATATATACCCACATACGTATATACATATATATTTGAATAGACCCATATGGTCTGCAGATAACTTCCCTTCCACTTCTGAGCTTAACGGGGACCTTTCAAACAGTCAACCCCGGTTGCAGGCAGTAGATTCTGCTTCCCCAGAGCAGGATTTATATTTAAAATCAGTTTGAATCCAATGGACTTCCTCAAAACAGACCCCCCAAAATGATAACAGTTGGAGTATAAATATTTAACTTTACCTCAGTTGTCACACAATAGCCCCAGCAAATCTTCAAACACAATCAGACTGAGGCATCACTTCACTGGCCTGAAGACCGGGTTGACTCCCACCTCTGCCTTGCCCTAAGAGCGCTGGTTCTAGGGAGTCACCGGGGTCCCTGTCCCCTCCCGGAGTGTCTCCAAAGATGGGGATGGGGGTTGGAGAAGGGGTGACACAGGGGTTCTGGGAAGAAGCGAAAGAGGAGAATGGATTTTTAAACCAGAAAGTCCTGCTACTCTGGCAAGAAATTAAAGTCCAGAGACACACCTTTCCCTTGCTGTCCTCCCTGCCTGTGTTCCTTCCCCGCGCCTCATTTCTGAGCACTGTTTTAACAAAATCCCAAAATCCGGTACTTTGAAAAGCAAAACCAAAAACTCCCTCAGAAACAAAAGTCGTTCCGCAGTGTAGATTGACACTCTTTATGTGGGGGTCTAGTTGCGGTCAGAAGACTTATCCGAGTCAGGGCTGCTTTGCCAGCGCCTTTCCCAGGAGTGAAGGTTGGCGGTGCAGGCGGTGCGGCTGCCAGCATGAGATTGCTCCGGCTCTCGTTACCTGTGCGCCCTCGCGTTACATGGTGCTCATAAATCCCGCGGCAGATTAACTGGGAAACCAAGAAAATGCCTCTATGCACAGAACCGTTGAAAATGAACCAAAATTCTCTCAAATAGTAGCAGTCTCACACCTTGCATTGGACGTGAAACACTATAGTAAGATCAAATGTCAAAGACATTGGTTATTTTGGTGCACTTCAGCTACCTTTTCCGTTTCCAGCAAAATTGAGAAGTACGACCCAAAAAAGAATAGACACACCCGTGGAAAAGACACGTGTGTGTGTGTGTGTGTGTGTGTGTGTGTGTGTGGGTAGCTACGGTGACAACTTTTAAACACGTTTTCTGCTTTAAAAAAAAAAGATTCGGACAGGGTCTGGTATTGCTTTGCGTTGCAGGAAGGGGTCATTCTGCACAAGGAACCGACTGAATTCCGAAAGCTATCCCTCAAGACTTTTCTAAACAGTGCGAGTTTCCTGGGAGTTTAATTTTGTGAGGGTGCAAAATATTGCTTTGTATTGGCCTCTTTCCCCATCAGATATCCATTTTTAAAACGTCTACAGCATCTATTAAAAACATTTCCTTGGACTCGGAATCTGCAGTTCTGCAGGAAAAACAAACTGTAGCGAAAACCCAGAGAATACAGAGATGTAGAAAAAGGAAAAGTGTCCTTTGCCAAGGCTTTTGATAGTTTATTTCCCAGAGGCCAAGTGAAGGTGGGGGGGTTCCTTTGCATTTTATTATTATTATTATTACTATCATTTATTCATTTAAATGTTCAGTCCTTGACAAGCTATTCCCCTGCCGCGGGGTTTTGCTGGAGAATGGACGTGGGGGCAGTGGAAGGAGTCAGTGAAAGGTGGGGTGCGCAGAAAAGCAAGATTCGCTTCGCAGGGGGCTGACCCGCAGCGTTCAGCTCTACTTGCCAGCAGGGGGCGCTCTGATGTTAGCTCTGGACTAGACAGCAGAGCCACTCTGTGCTTGCAAGACAGGCTTGGCAGTTTCACGCAGCTGCAAAAGGAAAGGGAGGGGGGATTGTAGCTCCTAAATCCTCAACAGCTATTCCACTTGGGTTATTTACCCTCGGTTCGAAATGCGTCTACGTCTCACTTTACCTACCCATTCCGCGTATAGTGCATCCCGTTCCCCATCCGCCTTTCTTTTCATCGGCATCTACGCACCACCTGTATAATCTCTCTCTCTAGCCTTGAAATATACATTAATGCAACTTATTAAATGCGACGATGAATAGTCAACATTTTTTTCGCCTGTTAGTTCCGCTGATCCAAGCAGGATTTATTTGCAGATCTCACGTCCAGGAGCCATAATGCATGATTTTTTTTTTTCCTTAAATAAAATTGGTCAAATGTTGACAACCTTTGAGCCAATCTAACACTCAAGATTAGTGATGGGAAACTAATGAGAAAATATCAGATCGCCCAGCCTGAGGGCTGCCAATTAAATCTTCGCTGATTGAAAAATAAAAGCGGACTTGGGGTGTGAGCCCAGCTCAACTTCATCTATTAATTTAACATGTTGCCGGGTTTATGCCTTCTCTTCTCTAAACAGCTTCCCGTAATACAGCTTTCTCCTCTTCATCCCTCAACCTAAAAGCCAAATGTTATTTCTCAGAATATTTCAAGAGGTCCAAATCTGGATGATCATTTCTTACATGGTAAATATTAGGCCTTTAAGCAATATGATTTAACTAATTAGAAAATTTACATCATTAAGTCTCAGGGAGAGAAAAAAAAAGAGAAACAAATCTGCCAGTCATTTTAAAGGAGACAGGCACTATTGAAGTGTGAAGAAATCGGCTCTAATTCAAAAAGGCAATCGGGCAGAAAAAGCCCTCAACATTACCCTGCTAGTTATTAATCAGAAAGGGCTCTCTCCTCCCCACACCTCCTCCCCTCTAAACACTGAGTTTAAGTACGTTTTTTTTGCCAGTGGCCCATGTCATATTTATATTGAGGTTTTGTCTGCTAAAGGATTAAAATTTGAAAATGTTTCAATAAGAGGAAAACAGAATCCTCAAAGGGAAAAATATCCACAGAATCACCTCTCTTCCAGACAAGTAAACTTGTAATAAACAATTCTCACGCCCCTCTTATTTTTTTTTTTAATTCTTTCGTCTTTCTTCCCATTAAGTTCCTATTTTGAAACCTGCTTGGTGAGAACTAGATAAAGTCTTTGTGTTCTGCTCCCCTCCCCCTCCTTTCTTGCATCTCCTCCCTCCTCCAAAGCGAGAAACTTAGACTGAAAGCAGAAAAGTACAAATACATTAACAAAGCCCCACTCACTTGATAAAAAGGCCATGGTCCAGGCTTACATGTCAGGAATCTAAGGGAATGGGGCTCCGTTGGTGGGTCTACAGACAGAAGGTGATGAACTAGAAATTTCCCCCACCTATGTGTACTATTCAATATAGTGTGTGGTTAGAGAAAAAGGAAGGCAGGTGGGTGAGAATTATTTTAAAGTGTATTGTGGTGTTGTGTGGCTTTTTCTTTCTTCTCCTCTTTTCTATTCAGCTTAAAACAGCAGCCTCATTATATCTAGGTGCCCCTTCCCATCATACTCTTACTTGAGCCCTTGGTACACCACACACATCGCCTTTTCCCTAGTCTTCTCATTCCCAGCAAATTAACAGAAGAAGGAACTGCAAAAGGAACTTTGTGAGCAGTTCCATTTGGAAACCCAGGCCCTTCCTGGCATCTCTGAGGATTTGTTCTTAAACGGATATTGGCCTCAAAAAATGTAATAGCAAGGCTTAGATATTCAATTTCCCTTCATTATTATTTCTTTTTAAATTATAAAGAGGTCCCAAAGGCTCATTTTTCTGCCTTGTCCTATTCTTCTGTTATTATGTTCCCTCCTGGCCTCATTTTCTTCTCCTCTCTGCCTTACTTTCTGAAAGTTTCACTACCTTGCTTCCCATCAAGTCTTTGGGCCTTAGAATTCTCAAGCCTTTGGGCTTCTGCTGACCTTGAACAGCTCCCAGCATTAATTCAATGCCATATTCCTCGTTACCAGATTTCAACTTTGCAGGAGAGAGCAGTAGCAGACCTGGGCTATTAACACACCACAGTTAATTCTCTGCAGGAACTTTTACTAGGTGGGACTTGTGGAAGGAGAAAACGTCTGTAAACAGTGCATTCTCCTGAGGGTGGGGAATGATTTCTGATATAGAAGCCAGAACACATAAAATATGGCCAAACTGGTGAAAGAGCAAGTTCCGAGTTAGCATTTGGTTAAATAAGGAGAGGGAAGAGAACAGGGGGACCCTGGGAAGAGTTTAGAATGCTCCCCAAATGCAGCTCCTTTTCTGACCATTAAAGAGCAGATGTGAGTCGAACGTGCTCCCCTTTGAGAAAGATTAGAGTAAAATGGACACCTCTGTCACTTTCAGGAGGCAGGACACAGAGAGGTGAAAATACACAAGACAATGGCCTCTGGCGCTGGTGGGCTTCCTTGGCGGGCTCCCCACCTTTTGCCCCGTCCCTCTCAGAACCCTTCTTACCTTTGTTGCTTCAATTTGATATGAAACCACGGGATGTTCCTGGGCTAGGTTCCTCGAGAGGAAAAAGACCACGAGAATCAACCCGTCTCCTGCATCTACTCCGAAGTCAAGAAGCATTACAATAAAATTTACAGCGCCTTTAACAACTCTCAAGGTAAAGCATTAAAATTCGCTTTAATTGAGAAAATATTGATTTTTAAGTCTAGAAAAAGCGAAATCGTAATTTAGCTTCAAACTTTCAGGCGAGAATATAGTGTATTATGTCGCCGTATAATGGATCCACCCTTTCTGCCCATGCAACATCACATCTTTAATTGCTCTACTTTATGAAGTGATAAAGACAAAAGATAACACGACTTAGGCAAACGCTTTTTAAAAAAAGGACCTAGAGGAATTTCTTTTACCAGATATTTGTAGAAAGAATTATCTCCTTTTTTGAAGCAGAAAAAAAAAAGTGCCCAAAGGGGAGGAAAGAAATAAAAAAGAAAAGCCACAGACTAGTCTGAAAGCAACTCACATTAGCAAATCCGTTGATATGCTCTACCAAAGGAGGGATGAAGCCAACATTTAGAGAAAATGCATTCACGGACAGAATTGCATCCTCCTTTAAACGAAACAAACCTGGGTCTATTTTCTTACTTTACTCCTCCGTCCTTTTTTGGGGGGTGGGGGGGGCGCAGGGAGTCAGAGGGGGCAGAATCCATTGGTGGACAGGGAAGAGAAAGAAAATCAGGCTTTCTATGTTATTTCTGTATCGGTTTTTGGTATTATAGAGGAGTAAAGAAGTTTTTGTGTGATGGTTTTTCATTGATCAGTCACTCTGAGCTAATGTAATTATCCTCATCAATAGGAGGCTGCAGAGAGAATCATTATGTGGGTGACATTGATAAATGATCGCCCAGGAACGGCCCTCTCGCGGGCAACCCCCACGTCTGACCCTCCCACACACACAATGTAGTCATAGAAACACCTAGAGAACCTCGAGCCCCGCCGCGGAAGAGGCAGGAGAGGGAAGAAAAGCCTCGGGCGGCCGAGGTGGGGGTGGGGGCGAAAGGGGACGGCCAGCCCCAGATCCAAACCAGTTCCAACGACAAAAACAGCCAGCGGCGGGGGGCGAGGGGAGAGGGACGGTCTCCCCACCCGGCGGCCAACCCTCCCGCGCACAGTTGCTCACAACAAAGTGAAAATCCGCCCTCCAGACGGACCCATTCCTCCACACCTTTTCCCATGTGTGACCTCACTACCAACAACATCTGATGTTTGCCGAGACACACTTTCAAAGGGGTTTCTCCAAAGGAGTTAAATAATTAGGTCACAAAACTTGTAGGCATCTAATTCTCACGCGAGTTTACCCCGCTCCCCAAACACCAAACAAACAAACCAACAAAACCCATCTGAAAGAAAACAAAGGCAGCATCTGGGCGACACCCCCCTTCCTGCGTTCCCCCCAGTTATTTACTGGGTGACCCCGTCCTTTCTCTTCACCTCCTCACCCAGCGCCTCTGATTATGAGATAATGGATTTTGCGATTGTTCTTGTCAGGGAAAAAAAATCTCCACCGAACCCCACGTTTTCATCTTTCGACTGTTTTATTTAAGCCAATGGGAAGGTATCGAGAGCAGTAATTGATTCATAATGATCCATAAATCGATATCGGAAAGCGGGGGGATAGGGTAGAGGTGTACTAAGAGTAAGGGGGGTGGCGATGCTGTTTATTTTATTTCTAAAGCTTCAACTAAAGTAGCTTTGACACTGTTGGGGCTGGGGGGGAGGAGCTGTTGGGCTCTGCCGGATCATCCATCATCCCTGTCACCCAGAGTCTGCCCGGAGGAGCCGTAGACGCAATCTCCCTTCTGTCTCTACACCGAAACTATTAATATTAAAACCTCCCTTCAAACACTGCCCCGACGGTCTGCATTCTCATCACAATCTGACCGGCCTCCCCCATCAGACCAGCATTTCCCCCGCGCGGCACTTTCTCCCAGCCCGAGCCCCGACGGAGGGGGCCCGCCCCGGCGCGCGACGCCCTGAGTTGATGACTGCAACTGTAACTGGGACGGGCTCCCCGGTGCCCCCATAGTTTGCAATACGTTGGTCTAACTCTAACACACACGCCCAGGGAAGGCCAGGTGAGGGCCAGGGTAGCCCTCTGCACGCCCCTCTGCCGCGGCCCAAGCCTCTGTCCTGCCTTCTCTCAGGCTCCGGGACGCACGTCTGCACCAACCCCGCTGGGTGGGCGGCGGGGGCTGCGGCCGCGAAGCTGGGGCCACTCCGCGCATCCAGACACCCGGACACCGGACTTTCTAACTGAGTGGCAACTTGTAGCGGAGGTCCAGGCTCCTTATCAAATTGCTGGCCTGCTAGGCTAATGGAGAACTTGTGGAGGATCCCTGTCCAGTCCCTTTGAAGGAAGGTCCCTCCTTTGACAGCTGCTAGAGATATTAGCCACATTTCCCTTCCCAAATCTGCTCCGGGTTAACAGGCCCGCGGGGGCGGGAAGGGGTGAGGAGGCAGGAGGATCCTGGTGGACTCTAACGAGGGTGAGAGCTGGGGGGCGTGAGGGGTGCTGACCTAGGGGGTGGGAGAGAGGAGGGGTGGACGGAAGACACAGACTTCCCTGGTCTTTTCTCTCTTTTTCGTTTAAAATGTGGCTTCTTGCTCAATTCCCAACCCTTAACAGATGGCGACTGCAGTTCTCTCAGAATTTCTTAAAGAAAGGGAAACCTTTGGAATTTATTTCTGCTTTTGCTTTTTCATATAAATAAAAAAGTGTTTTTATATTACTCTTGTTTTGGAGAACATAAGCAATTTTATTCAGACTACAGTATTTCCTTTAACACTATATGGTTGTCAAAACACCATTCCCAGTTTCTTTGCTTTTGACAGCTGAGTCTTTCTTAAATATACCCAAATCGGAACTCTTTACACTAAATAGTAAACCCGAGATAGGAGCAAGTGCCTTCCGGGGTGGTGTAAAAAAATCATTATAAAAATTGGACAAATCTATCACTTCTCTGTGTTATCATGGGGTTGGGGCTGGGGGAGAGCAAGGTAATGCAAACAAATATTACAATTATCATTCATCTCCAAATATTTAAGAAGGTTAAAGTTAACATGATAGGACATGGGTTTGACGAATAAACTAAGCATGAGATGACTTTATTCCTTAAAACCAAGAGTTGAGAGCTCTGGTCTCTAAACTTCAATGAGATAACTTGATAATTGCATAAAACACATCCCAAACATGAGCCAATTACCAAGTAAACCCTTCAGAATTTACTGAGTGGAAAGAAAAAAAGGTTCTTTTTCCTACCTGATGTGAGAGTTGATTTATAATGGGGAATTTTCAGAGTTTACATAAAAGTATTTAAAGTAAAAATAGGCAAATATTTAAAATTTACAAAAAGACTTCATGTAAAATAGAATAGCAAAAATGAGAGGAAAGCTATCTCTCTTTCCCAAGTGGCACAGAATTTCTCTATTAAGTTAGTTTGTGTCAGAAGCATTATTTCTATGTTTAAACAGCAACACACCACTTAAACTGAAATGTATTTGTAAAAATTCTACCTAACTAAATATAATACAAAACAATAGAAGTTTATTTCCTTGTTCATTTATATAGAACCTCCATAAATGCTGTCTGAAATGGAAAGATGGAAGAGCCCCAAATAATAACTATGGATTTCTTCCAAGTTTAAGTTTGCAGAGATAATGAATAATTTCCTTAGCTGGTTGACATCACATATCTAGCTAAAGTTTATGATATTATTCTTTCTAAACAAAGATTCAAAATTTGAGTTAAAAAATTCCAGGATAGTACATTTATTTGAAAATTGAGGGGACATGCCTCACCCTTTTTGCACACTTTAGCAGACATTGTTTGTGCAGTATCAATAAGCTAACGGTATAGATTTCCAGGAATGTTGCATAAAATTTTGAAAATGGCATTATACCATCCATTTTGTTTTGTTTTGTTTTCAGAAAAAAATTTAAGTTTAGTTATCAAATCATCACACTAGCATCCCTGCACATGGATGTGTCTGAAATAAAAATACACCACAATATAATTTATAAAATATTAATGATTAAGTAATCTTTTAAAGTCAGAATTTCAAACTCCATAGAAGTTGTTTACTTATCTATGAACACCCATATGTAAATTTTCATTTACATATCCAACAATATTGTAGTAAGACAGGCAGAGGAAAAACACAGGCAGATAAATTACCTTTGAGCACAGACATTATTTCTTACGTTGTAAAATTAACCCTGAAAAGTCCTTTATTCTGGCGGAGGATGACCATGAAAAGCTTTATCTGAAAGTATATATTTTTTATCATCATGCGTCTAAAAAGGAGGTTGAGCATGTTCAAGGGGATCTTTCAACCTGACTCATCATGTACACAGTTTCGTACCTTTAGAAGTTTTCTGCTGGTGGAACTTAGAGGCCAAATAGACATTGAAAGGCCACAGATGATTACCTTAAAAATTATTGATAAGTTTAAAATAAACTCAACTGCTGGGGAGAAAAACTTACTTTTAACACTGTATAGAGTTGGCATTGTGCAGCCTTGTCCTAAAACCATTAAAAACGCAAAAGCCTAACAAAAAATCAAAAATGAAATATTTATT